>NC_079488.1:28370246-28397746 GCF_020520425.1 Spinacia oleracea
AACAATTGCAATGATCTATCCCCATCACGATGAAATTTCAAAGATTACCCGGACATTTCGGTCAAGGCTATAGACTCGTTGAATACATCAGTGTAGCGCGCGTCCGGCCCAAAACATCTAAGGGCATCACAGACCTGTTATTGCCTCAAACTTCCGTGGCCTAAAAGGCCATAGTCCCTCTAAGAAGCTAGCTGCGAAGGTGTACCTCCGCATAGCTAGTTAGCAGGCTGAGGTCTCGTTCGTTAACGGAATTAACCAGACAAATCGCTCCACCAACTAAGAACGACCATGCACCACCACCCATAAAATCAAGAAAGAGCTCTCAGTCTGTCAATCCTTACTATGTCTGGACCTGGTAAGTGTTAGGTTATGATACATATGACAATTCATAAATCATGCAGAAAAACCATAAAGCCAGGAAAGCATATTATTTACACAGTACGTCCGGATCCGCCGTAGATAGTCCACAGTACGTCCGGATCCGCCTCAAGTTAGACCAACTAGAATCGCCCTTAAGGTGCTTAGGATTTTCGGCTCTTATTGCAAGTGTATGGCTGATTTATATTTTAAAACTTACCCTTTGAATACTTCAATCGTACCCATAAATTGTGACCCTAGGCACTTATTTATAGGAGTATGGAAAAGGAATTGTAATCCTACTAGGATGTGGATTTGCTAATTAGAACTTTATTAGGACTCTAAATAACAAAGCAAATCTAATAGGATTAGGATTTTAATCTTTGCACAAATCCTAATAGGATTAGGATTTCCCGCACACACATCGTACAAGCCGTGCACCCGCGCAGGCCTTGCGGCCCACGACAGGCGCACAGCCCATGTCGCTGTGCTGCGCGCGCGCGCGCCCTTGGCTGGCCCTGGCCTTGCGCTGGGCCTGGTCGAGGCATGCGTTGCTGCGTGCGGCTCGCTGGGCGATGGCCTGGCTTCGTGCTGGGCCTTCGTCTAGCGGGCCTCGTCCGATGCTAATTCGTACGATACGCTTCCGATTAAATTCCCGATTCCGGAATTCGTTTCCGATACGAACAATATTTAATATTTTCGATTCCGGAATTAATTTCCGTTTCGAACAAATATTTAATATTTCCGTTTCCGGAATTATTTTCCGATTCCGATAATATTTCCGATTCTGACAATATTTCCGTTTCCGGCAATATTTTCGATTCCGGCAATATTTCCATTTCCGATAATATTTTCCGATACGTACCATGTTTCCGTTTCCTGCAACATCTACGACTTGGATAATATTTATATTTCCGATACGATCCATATTTCCGTTTCCGGCAATATCATCGTTTCCGGAGTATTCATTTCATGCTTGTGACGATCTCAGCTCCCACTAAAACCAAGATCCATCGATTCCGAATAATCCATAGATAGAGTATTTAATGCCATTAAATACTTGATCCGTTTAAGTACTATTTATGTGACCGTACGGGTTCAGTCAAGAGTAAGGTGTGGATTAATATCATTAATTCCACTTGAACTGAAGCGGCCTCTAGCTAGGCATTTAGCTCACTTGATCTCACTGAATTATTAACTTGTTAATTAATACTGAACCGCATTTATTAGACTTAACAATAAATGCATACTTGGACCAAGGGCATTATTTCCTTCAGTCTCCCACTTGTCCTTAGGGACAAGTGTGCATTTCCTAATTCCTTTGTCGCTCGATGCATGCTCATGAACATAAGGTAAGAGTTGTCATCCTTATTATGTCCAGAGGTGTTTCTCGGTTTCAGAGTTCAACTGATCAAATAAACAGATAATCATAGCCTATGATTCATCCGAGTACGGCCATGCATTTCACAGTTTCTAGCTCTCCGAGTGGCCTTGTACAACTTTTAAGCATCTCATCCCGATTTATGGGAGGACAATCCCAATCTTGCGATCTTGAGATTAGACTTCGTTTGATAGGTGATTACCTGAGCGTTGCCTTTATAGCCTCCTTTTACGGTGCGACGGTTGGTCAACGTCAAAGCAACCAGTTCTCAAACAAGTAATCTCAAATCACTCAGGTATTGAGGATTTAGTGTCTAATAATTTTAATGAAATTTACTTATGACAGATTTTCATCTCTTACAGTAAAGTTTCATAGGTCTTGTCCGATACTAGTCTTCCCAAAGTAAGTATCCATGCAAATGATTATGACATTGCCATGTCCACATAGTTCAAGAAACAGAACTACTAGTCATCTTGCATTCTAGTCGTCTAACATTTTCTATGCGTCCAATTTTATAGAAAACTCCGACTAGGGACCATTTTCAACCTTTGACATTCAAGTTCACTTGATAGACATTTCTTAGTCACAGGACTGGTCCTGACAGTCTATCTTGAATATATCGTCAAATTGAAGGGACTCATCATTTAATAAACCACAAATTAAATGGAAAAATGAATTCTTTTCATTTATTGTGAATGATTAACCAATAATGTTTTACAAAGATTTAAACTCTAAAACTTTAAAACATTAAAAAGAGATATCAAAGCCATTCTCCAATATGCTTGATTCCCATAGCTGCAGTGTGCGAGTTGTGCTTCGCCTGCGGCAGAGGTTTAGTCAATGGATCTGATATGTTGTCATCAGTTCCAATTTTGCTTATCTCGACTTCTTTTCTTTCAACGAACTCTCGTAGAAGGTGAAATCTACGAAGTACATGCTTGACTCTCTGGTGGTGTCTAGGCTCCTTTGCCTGTGCAATAGCTTCGTTATTATCACAATACAGGGCTATTGGTCCTTTAATGGAGGGGACTACACCAAGTTCACCTATGAACTTCCTTAGCCATATAGCTTCCTTTGCTGCTTCATGTGCAGCAATGTACTCCGCTTCAGTTGTAGAATCCGCAATGGTGCTTTGCTTAGCACTTTTCCAGCTTACTGCACCCCCGTTGAGGCAGAAGACAAACCCAGACTGTGATCTGAAATCATCTTTGTCGGTTTGGAAACTTGCGTCCGTATAGCCTTTAACAATTAATTCATCATCTCCACCATAGACCAGGAAGTCATCTTTGTGCCTTTTCAGGTACTTCAGAATATTCTTGGCAGCAGTCCAATGCGCCTCTCCTGGGTCTGACTGGTATCTGCTCGTAGCACTGAGTGCGTACGCAACATCCGGGCGTGTACATATCATAGCATACATTATTGAACCAATCAATTATGCATATGGAATCCCATTCACTCGTCTACGCTCATCAAGTGTTTTTGGGCACTGAGTCTTGCTTAGAATTATTCCATGAGACATGGGTAGGTAGCCTCGCTTGGAGTCCGCTATCTTGAACCTATCAAGCACCTTATTGATATAAGTGCTTTGACTAAGTGCAATCATCTTTTTAGATCTATCTCTGTAAATCTTGATGCCCAATATGTACTGTGCTTCTCATAGATCTTTCATCGAAAAACATTTCCCAAGCCAAATCTTGACAGAGTTCAACATAGGAATGTCATTTCCGATAAGTAATATGTCGTCGACATATAATACTAGGAAAGCAATTTTGCTCCCACTGACTGCTTCATCAAAATGTATATTCCAGCTCCTGGATGCCTGCTTCAATCCGTAGAATGACTTTTTTAGCTTGCATACCTTTTTAGCATTCTTTGGATCCTAAAAACCTTCAGGCTGTGTCATAAACACAGTTTCTGTTAAAATGCCGTTTAAGAAAGCAGTTTTGACATCCATCTGCCATATTTCGTAATCGTAATATGCAGCGATTGCTAACATTATCCGAATAGACTTTAGCATTGCAACTGGTGAAAAGGTTTCATCGTAATCCACACCGTGGACTTGTCTGTAACCTTTTGCAACCAATCGAGCTTTAAAAACTTCAAGTTTCCCATCCTTGTCCTTTTTCAGTTTGAAAACCCATTTGCTTCCAATGGCTTGGTAGCCACCTGGAAAATCGACCAAATCCCATACTTGGTTTTCAGACATGGAGTCTAATTCAGATTGCAAGGCTTCTTGCCATTGTTTGGAGCTAGGGCTCGTCATAGCTTGTTTGTAAGTCGCAGGTTCATCACTTTCAAGTAATAGAACGTCATAGCTCTCGTTCGTCAAAGTACCTAAGTACCTTTCCGGTTGAGATCTATATCTTTGCGATCTACGCGGGGTAACAGTTCTAGATTGACCATGATTCTCACCAGATTCTTCTAAAGATCTCTGAGTTTCATCCTGAATGTCATCTTGAGCATTCTCTAGAGTTTGTTGTTCGACTCGAATTTCTCCGAGGTCTACTTTTCTCCCACTTGTCATTTTGGAAATGTGATCTCTCTCCAAAAGGACACCATCTCGAGCAACAAACACCTTGTTCTCAGATGTATTGTAGAAGTAATACCCCTTTGTTTCCTTTGGATAGCCCACAAGGATACATTTGTCAGATTTTGGATGAAGTTTGTCTGAAATTAATCGTTTGACGTATACTTCACATCCCCAAATCTTAAGAAAAGACACATTTGGAGGCTTTCCAAACCATAATTCATATGGAGTCTTTTCGACAGCTTTAGACAGAGCTCTATTTATAGCGAGTGTAGCTGTATTTAGTGCATGTCCCCAAAATTCTAATGGAAGTTTGGCCTGACCCATCATTGACCTGACCATGTCTAGCAAGGTTCTGTTCCTCCGTTCCGACACACCGTTCCATTGTGGTGTTCCAGGAGGAGTCAATTCTGATAGAATTCCACATTCTTTCAGATGGTCATCAAATTCATAGCTCAGAAATTCACCGCCTCTATCAGACCGCAGTGCCTTAATCTTCTTGCCTAATTGATTCTCTACTTCACTATGAAATTCCTTGAATTTGTCAAAGGATTTAGACTTATGCTTCATTAGGTAGACATAACCATATCTACTGAAGTCATCAGTGAAAGTGATAAAGTAGCTGAAACCACCTCTAGCATTTGTACTCATTGGTCCACATACATCTGTATGGATTAAACCCAATAGTTCATTTGCTCTTGCTCCAACTTTAGATAAAGGTTGCTTTGTCATTTTGCCAAGTAAACATGATTCGCATTTACCATAATCCTCTAAGTCAAATGGTTCTAGAATTCCTTCCTTTTGAAGTCTTTCTAAGCGTTTCAAGTTATATGGCCTAATCGACAATGCCACAGATAGGTGAGATCTGAATCATCCTTTTTGGCCTTTTTGGTATTTATGTTATATACTTGTTTGTCGTGATCTAATAAATAAAGTCCATTGACTAATCTAGCAGATCCATAAAACATCTCTTTAAAATAAAACGAACTGTTAGGTTATGATTCATATGACAATTCATAAATCATGCGGAAAAACCATTTAGCCAGGAATACATATTATTTACACATAATCATATAGCATAGTTTAGATGCATACTCTTTGTTGCGTGCCCTCCCTAGCTGCGCCCGAACCGAACAAGAACAAGTCTTTAGGACTCCAAGTGTCGTTCTTCCGTAGATAGTCCACAGCACGTCCGGATGCGCCTTAAGATTGACCAACTAGAATCGCCCTTAAGGTACTAAAAATTTCGGCACTATTGAGCAAGGAATGTGTCTAAATTTTTCTCTCAAAAACTCACTTTGAATACTTGAAAAACTTGTTATAAATTGTGAACCCAGGCCACATATTTATAGGGGTATGGAAAGAGAATTGGAATCCTATTAGGATACGAATTAATTAAATTAGAATCCTAATGAAACTCTTATTTAATTAATTTATCAAATAGAATTAGGAATTTAATCATTAAACGAATCCTGTACGTTTTAGGTTTCGTATGTGAACACAAACACCCACGCACGCACAGCAGCCCACGAGGGGCGCCATGCGCGCGCGCGCACAGCCCGAGCATCGCAGCCCACGACTGCCGCAGCCTTGGGCGCGCACTGGGCCTGCCTTGCGGTAGGCCTGGCGCAGCCTTGGGCTGGCGTGTTGTGGCCCGCGTTTCCCTTGCTGGACGTGGGCCTGGCTTCGTGCTGGGCCTTCGTCTAGCAAGCTCGTCCGATGCTAATTCGTACGACGCGCTTCCGATTAATTTTCCGATTCCGGAATTCATTTCCGATACGAACAATATTTAACATTTCCGATTCCGGAATTAATTTCCGTTTCGAACAAATATTTAATATTTCCGTTTCCGGAATTATTTTCCGATTCCGATAATATTTCCGATTCAGACAATATTTCCGTTTCCGGCAATATTTCCGATTCCGGCAATATTTCTATTTCCGATAATATTTCCCGATAAGTACCATGTTTCCGTTTCCGGCAACATCTACGACTTGGATAATATTTATATTTCCGATACGATCCATATTTCCGTTTCCGGCAATATCATCGTTTCCGGAGTATTCATTTCTTGCCTGTGACGATCTCAGCTCCCACTGAAACCAAGATCCGTCGATTCCGAATATCCATAGATGGAGTATTTAATTCCATTAAATACTTGATCCGTTTACGTACTATTTGTGTGACCCTACGGGTTCAGTCAAGAGTAAGCTGTGGATTAATATCATTAATTCCACTTGAACTGAAGCGGCCTCTATCTAGGCATTCAGCTCACTTGATCTCACTGAATTATTAACTTGTTAATTAATACTGAACCGCATTTATTAGACTTAACATTGAATGCATACTTGGACCAAGGGCATTATTTCCTTCAGTCTCCCACTTGTCCTTAGGGACAAGTGTGCATTTCCTAATTCCTTTGTCGCTCGATGCTTGCTCTTGAACATAAGGTAAGAGTTGTCATCCTTATTATGTCCAGAGGTGTTCCTCGGTTTCAGAGTTCAACTGATCAAATAAACAGATAATCATAGCCTATGATTCATCCGAGCACGGCCATGCATTTCACAGTTTCTAGCTCTCCGAGTGGCCTTGTACAACTTTTAAGCATCTCATCCCGATTTATGGGAGGACAATCCCAATCTTGCGATCTTGAGATTAGACTTCGTTTGATAGGTGATTACCTGAGCGTTGCCTTTATAGCCTCCTTTTACGGTGCGACGGTTGGTCAACGTCAAAGCAACCAGTTCTCAAACAAGTAATCTCAAATCACTCAGGTATTGAGGATTTAGTGTCTAATAATTTTAATGAAATTTACTTATGACAGATTTTCATCTCTTACAGTAAAGTTTCATAGGTCTTGTCCGATACTAGTCTTCCCAAAGTAAGTATCTATGCAAATGATTATGACATTGCCATGTCCACATAGTTCAAGAAACAGAACTACTAGTCATCTTGCATTCTAGTCGTCTAACATTTTCTATGCGTCCAATTTTATAGAAAACTCCGACTAGGGACCATTTTCAACCTTTGACATTCAAGTTCACTTGATAGACATTTCTTAGTCACAGGACTGGTCCTGACAGTCTATCTTGAATATATCGTCAAATTGAAGGGACTCATCATTTAATAAACCACAAATTAAATGGAAAAATGAATTCTTTTCATTTATTGTGAATGATTAACCAATAATGTTTTACAAAGATTTAAACTCTAAAACTTTAAAACATTAAAAAGAGATATCAAAGCCATTCTCCAATATGCTTGATTCCCATAGCTGCAGTGTGCGAGTTGTGCTTCGCCTGCGGCAGAGGTTTAGTCAATGGATCTGATATGTTGTCATCAGTTCCAATTTTGCTTATCTCGACTTCTTTTCTTTCAACGAACTCTCGTAGAAGGTGAAATCTACGAAGTACATGCTTGACTCTCTGGTGGTGTCTAGGCTCCTTTGCCTGTGCAATAGCTTCGTTATTATCACAATACAGGGCTATTGGTCCTTTAATGGAGGGGACTACACCAAGTTCACCTATGAACTTCCTTAGCCATATAGCTTCCTTTGCTGCTTCATGTGCAGCAATGTACTCCGCTTCAGTTGTAGAATCCGCAATGGTGCTTTGCTTAGCACTTTTCCAGCTTACTGCACCCCCGTTGAGGCAGAAGACAAACCCAGACTGTGATCTGAAATCATCTTTGTCGGTTTGGAAACTTGCGTCCGTATAGCCTTTAACAATTAATTCATCATCTCCACCATAGACCAGGAAGTCATCTTTGTGCCTTTTCAGGTACTTCAGAATATTCTTGGCAGCAGTCCAATGCGCCTCTCCTGGGTCTGACTGGTATCTGCTCGTAGCACTGAGTGGGTACGCAACATCCGGGCGTGTACATATCATAGAATACATTTTTGAACCAATCAATGATGCATATGGAATCCCATTCATTCGTCTACGCTCATCAAGTGTTTTTGGGCACTGAGTCTTGCTTAGAGTCATTCCATGAGACATGGGTAGGTAGCCTCGCTTGGAGTCCGCCATCTTGAACCTATCAAGCACCTTATTGATATAAGTGCTTTGACTAAGTCCAATCATCTTTTTAGATCTATCTCTGTAAATCTTGATGCCCAATATGTACTGTGCTTCTCCTAGATCTTTCATCGAAAAAAATTTCCCAAGCCAAATCTTGACAGAGTTCAACATAGGAATGTCATTTCCGATAAGTAATATGTCGTCGACATATAATACTAGGAAAGCAATTTTGCTCCCACTGACCTTCTCGTATACACAAGATTCGTCTGCGTTCTTGATGAAACCAAAGTCACTGACTGCTTCATCAAAACGTATATTCCAGCTCCTGGATGCCTGCTTCAATCCGTAGATTGACTTCTTTAGCTTGCATACCTTTTTAGCATTCTTTGGATCCTCAAAACCTTCAGGCTGTGTCATAAACACAGTTTCTGTTAAAACGCCGTTTAAGAAAGCAGTTTTGACATCCATCTGCGATATTTTGTAATCGTAATATGCAGCGATTGCTAACATTATCCGAATAGACTTTAGCATTGCAACTGGTGAAAAGGTTTCATCGTAATCCACACCGTGGACTTGCCTGTAACCTTTTGTAACCAATCTAGCTTTGAAAACTTCAAGTTTCCCATCCTTGTCCTTTTTCAGTTTGAAAACCCATTTGCTTCCAATGGCTTGGTAGCCATCTGGCAAATCGACCAAATCCCATACTTGGTTTTCAGACATGGAGTCTAATTCAGATTGCATGGCTTCTTGTCATTGCTTGGAGCTAGGGCTCGTCATAGCTTGTTTGTAAGTCGCAGGTTCATCACTTTCAAGTAATAGAACGTCATAGCTCTCGTTCGTCAAAATACCTAAGTACCTTTCCGGTTGAGATCTATATCTTTGCGATCTACGCGGGGTAACATTTCTAGATTGACCATGATTCTCACCAGATTCTTCTAAAGATCTCTGAGTTTCATCCTGAATGTCATCTTGAGCATTCTCTAGAGTTTGTTGTTCGACTCGAATTTCTTCGAGGTCTACTTTTCTCCCACTTGTCATTTTGGAAATGTGATCTTTCTTCAAAAAGACACCATCTCGAGCAACAAACACTTTGTTCTCAGATGTATTGTAGAAGTAATACCCCTTTGTTTCCTTTGGATAGCCCACAAGGATACATTTGTCAGATTTTGGATGAAGTTTGTCTGAAATTAATCGTTTGACGTATACTTCACATCCCCAAATCTTAAGAAAAGACACATTTGGAGGCTTTCCAAACCATAATTCGTATGGAGTCTTTTCGACAGCTTTAGACGGAGCTCTATTTATAGTGAGTACAACTGTATTTAGTGCATGTCCCCAAAATTCTAATGGAAGTTTGGCCTGACCCATCATTGACCTGACCATGTCTAGCAAGGTTCTGTTCCTCCGTTCCGACACACCGTTCCATTGTGGTGTTCCTGGAGGAGTCAATTCTGATAGAATTCCACATTCTTTCAGATGGTCATCAAATTCATAGCTCAGATATTCACCGCCTCTATCAGACCGCAGTGCCTTAATCTTCTTGCCTAATTGAATCTCTACTTCACTCTCAAATTCCTTGAATTTGTCAAAGGATTCAGACTTATGCTTCATTAGGTAGACATAACCATATCTACTGAAGTCATCAGTGAAAGTGATAAAGTAGCTGAAACCACCTCTAGCATTTGTACTCATTGGTCCACATACATCTGTATGGATTAAACCCAATAGTTCATTTGCTCTTTCTCCAACTTTAGAGAAAGGTTGCTTTGTCATTTTGCCAAGTAAACATGATTCGCATTTACCATAATCCTCTAAGTCAAATGGTTCTAGAATTCCTTCCTTTTGAAGTCTTTCTAAGCGTTTCTAGTTTATATGGCCTAATCGACAATGCCACAGATAGGTGAGATCTGAATCATCCTTTTTGGCCCTTTTGGTATTTATGTTATATACTTGTTTGTCGTGATCTAATAAATAAAGTCCATTGACTAATCTAGCAGATCCATAAAACATCTCTTTAAAATAAAACGAACAACTATTGTCTTTTATTAAAAAGGAAAATCCCTTAGCATCTAAGCAAGAAACCGAAATGATGTTTTTAGTAAGACTTGGAACATGGAAACATTCTTCCAGTTCCAAAACTAGCCCGGAGGGTAACGACAAATAGTAAGTTCCTACAGCTAATGCAGCAATCCGTGCTCCATTTCCCACTCGTAGGTCGACTTCACCCTTGCTTAACTTTCTACTTCTTCTTAGTCCCTGTGGATTGGAACATAAGTGTGAGCCACAACCTGTATCTAATACCCAAGAAGTTGAATTAGCAAGTATACAGTCTATAACGAAAATACCTGAAGATGGAACGACTGTTCCGTTCTTCTGATCTTCCTTTAGCTTCAAGCAATCTCTCTTCCAATGCCCCTTCTTCTTGCAGTAGAAGCATTCGGATTCAGAAGTGGGTTGACTGACCTTCCTCTTTACAGATTTGGCGCCAGTTTGCTTAGTTGGGCTGGCCTTTTTGCCACCTTTCTTAGCATTCCTCTTCTTTTCAGATTTCTTGAACTTGCCCCCACGCACCATAAGCACATCCTGCTTATCACTTTTGAGCGTCCTTTCAGCGGTCTTCAGCATACCGTGAAGCTCAGTGAGCGTTTTGTCCATACTATTCATACTGTAGTTCAGTTTGAACTGATCATACCCGTTATGAAGAGAATGGAGGATGGTATCTATAGCCATTTCCTGAGAAAATTGCTGATCCAGCCGACTCATATTCTCAATGAGTCCAATCATTTTGAGAACATGTGGACTTACGGGCTCGCCTTTCTTAAGCTTGGTCTCAAGAATTTGCCTATGAGTCTCGAATCTTTCGACTCGAGCCAGATCTTGGAACATGTTCTTCAACTCACTGATGATTGTGAAAGCATCTGAGTTGATGAACGTTTTCTGCAGATCCGCACTCATGGTGGCGAGCATTAGACATTTCACATCCTTGTTGGCATCAATCCAACGATTGAGGGCTGCCTGAGTGACCCCGTCGCCTGCGGCTTCGGGCATCGCCTCTTCTAGGACATACTCCTTTTCTTCCTGCATAAGAACTATTTGCAAGTTCCTTTGCCAGTCAAGGAAGTTTTTCCCGTTCAACTTCTCCTTTTCGAGAATTGATCGAATGTTGAATGAATTGTTGTTTGCCATATTAAAAACTACAATTGAAAAGAATAAACAAATAAATAACCATTCACAGTTTCTCTTAATAAACTTAAATTCTAGCATACATGCATAATTCAATGTTTATTAAGCATTTTATTCAAGTTATGTGTTCCGGCAGGTGTGAATAAAATGATTCCAAGATCCTAAAATCATTGAAGAACTAAGCACAGTTTGTCGACTTAATCCTAAAACATCTTAGGTAAGCAAAAATCACTCGATTTGGATGAGTAACGAAGAAACTGCCGAAAAACTGCGTACGTATAATTAAATAAACGCAATTTGCAATTAATTAACAATTACGAAAATTAATCACCCCTTTTAATTCTTGCAAATTTGTAATATTTAACCATGTTCATGCAATTTAGATTATGAAAATAATAAGAGGCTCGTGATACCACTGTTAGGTTATGATTCATATGACAATTCATAAATCATGCGGAAAAACCATTTAGCCAGGAATACATATTATTTACACATAATCATATAGCATAGTTTAGATGCATACTCTTTGTTGCGTGCCCTCCCTAGCTGCGCCCGAACCGAACAAGAACAAGTCTTTAGGACTCCAAGTGTCGTCCCTCCGTAGATAGTCCACAGCACGTCCGGATCCGCCTTAAGATTGACCAACTAGAATCGCCCTTAAGGTACTAAAAATTTCGGCACTATTGAGCAAGGAATGTGTCTGAATTTTTCTCTCAAAAACTCACTTTGAATACTTGAAAAACTTGTTATAAATTGTGAACCCAGGCCACATATTTATAGGGGTATGGAAAGAGAATTGGAATCCTATTAGGATACGAATTAATTAAATTAGAATCCTAATGAAACTCTTATTTAATTAATTTATCAAATAGAATTAGGAATTTAATCATTAAACGAATCCTGTACGTTTTAGGTTTCGTATGTGAACACAAACACCCACGCACGCACAGCAGCCCACGAGGGGCGCCATGCGCGCGCGCGCACAGCCCGAGCATCGCAGCCCACGACTGCCGCAGCCTTGGGCGCGCGCTGGGCCTGCCTTGCGGTGGGCCTGGCGCAGCCTTGGGCTGGCGTGTTGTGGCGCGCGTTTCCCTTGCTGGACGTGGGCCTGGCTTCGTGCTTGGCCTTCGTCTAGCAAGCTCGTCCGATGCTAATTCGTACGACGCGCTTCCGATTAATGTTCCGATTCCGGAATTCATTTCCGATACGAACAATATTTAACATTTCCGATTCCGGAATTAATTTCCGTTTCGAACAAATATTTAATATTTCCTTTTCCGGAATTATTTTCCGATTCCGATAATATTTCCGATTCAGACAATATTTCCGTTTCCGGCAATATTTCCGATTCCGGCAATATTTCTATTTCCGATAATATTTCCCGATACGTACCATGTTTCCGTTTCCGGCAACATCTACGACTTGGATAATATTTATATTTCCGAAACGATCCATATTTCCGTTTCCGGCAATATCATCGTTTCCGGAGTATTCATTTCTTGCCTGTGACGATCTCAGCTCCCACTGAAACCAAGATCCGTCGATTCCGAATATCCTCAGATGGAGTATTTAATGCCATTAAATACTTGATCCGTTTACGTACTATTTGTGTGACCCTACGGGTTCAGTCAAGAGTAAGCTGTGGATTAATATCATTAATTCCACTTGAACTGAAGCGGCCTCTAGCTAGGCATTCAGCTCACTTGATCTCTTGCCACCTTGTTGGGCTGGCCTTGTTGCCACCTTTCTTAGCATTCCTCTTCTTTCCAGATTTCTTGAACTTGCCCCCACGCACCATAAGCACATCCTGCTTATCACTTTTGAGCGTCTTTTCAGCGGTCTTCAGCATACCGTGAAGCTCAGTGAGCGTTATGTCCAGACTATTCATACTGTAGTTCAGTTTGAACTGATCATACCCGCTATGAAGAGAATGGAGGATGGTGTCTATAGCCATTTCCTGAGAAAATTGCTGATCCAGCCGACTCATATTCTCAATGAGTCCAATCATTTTGAGAACGTGTGGACTTACAGGCTCGCCTTTCTTAAGCTTCGTCTCAGAAATTTGCCTATGAGTCTCGAATCTTTCGACTCCAGCCAAATCTTGGAACATGTTCTTCAACTCACTGATGATTGTGAAAGCATCTGAGTTGATGAACGTTTTCTGCAGATCTGCACTCATGGTGGCGAGCATTAGACATTTCACATCCTTGTTGGCATCAATCCAACGATTGAGGGCTGCCTGAGTGACCCCGTCGCCTGCGGCTTCGGGCATCGCCTCTTCTAGGACATACTCCTTTTCATCCTGCATAAGAACTATTTGCAAGTTCCTTTGCCAGTTAAGGAAGTTTTTCCCGTTCAAATTCTCCTTTTAAAGAATTGATCGAATGTTGAATGAATTGTTGTTTGCCATATTTAAAACTACAATTGAAAAGAATAAACAAATAAATAACCATTCACAGTTTCTCTTAATAAACTTAAATTCTAGCATACATGCATAATTCAATGTTCATTAAGCATTTTATTCAAGTTATGTGTTCCGGCAGGTGTGAATAAAATGATTCCAAGATCCTAAAATCTTTGAAGAACTAAGCACAGTTTGTCGACTTAATCCTAAAACATCTTAGGTAAGCAAAAGCCTTTTGCTAATAGTCTAGAAACTATTCTTGGTTGATAGGTACGTCTAAGAACTTATTAGGTAAACCTATCGATTTTGCCACGACATAAAAGGACTCCTTACTTATATCGTTGAGTTTCACCAAAATTTAAAGCTCATATAAATTTATAATTGAATCCAAAAAGTTTAATTTAATTTCAGTCGTATTTAAATTAATTCATGATTTTAATTTTAGTAAAATAATTAGAATAAATAAAATTTATTATAATTACAATATTCAAAATTAAAATCCAAGAAAATAATTTAAATTATTAATTTTAAAATTAATTAAAATTACGTAAACTGAAAATTTCAAATTAAAATTTCAAAACGATCTAATCGCAACGCAACAATCCCACGCATCGCACGCCCATGGGCCACACGCACACAACCATCGCTGGCCATGTGCGCGCAGCCCATGCGCTGCCTCGCATCGCTGCTGCTCACCATCGCAAGGCATCACGCGAGCTGGTGCTCACTGCGCGCGCCAACGCTCGACGCACGAGCATGCTTCCGGAGCCCATCGCTGGGCGCAGCGCTCGTCGCACGTCGCAACACGCACCCGCACGCCATCGCTGGGCGCAACGCTCGTCGCACGCACAACAAGCACTCGCACGCCATCGCTGGGCGCAGCGCTCGTCGCACGCACAACAAGCACTCGCACGCCATCGCTGGGAGCCTCGCGCGCAGCGAGCGTAAGCTAGGCAGTGCGCGATGTGGCGCAGCTCGCTTGCTGCCTACACGCGACTGCTCGTGCCTTGCCCTCGCCCTCGCCCATTCGCCCATCGCACACAGCCCACGACACAAGGCAGGGCTGCTGCCTTGTGCTCGTGCACCATGGCCTTGCTCATTGCATTCGTACCGCATGGGCGACGAGCTCCCTTGCTCGTCGTCACATGCCCGCATTATACAACACCCCTTAAGGGTAACACGCAGCGTCCATTGCTTTGTGCGTGCAAGTTATATGAGCGAATCGCATAAAAATTTAAAATTTATATTCAAAATTAATGACAAATTAATAAATAATATTAATTTCATAATTTTAGGGCGAAAAATCGAAAATTTATTATTCAATTGATTTCCGATTAACATGGATTCAAGTCTAGGTCATAAAAATTTAAAATTTAACATAAATTTACAATTTTTATGGTGGTTTTTAATCATAGGTATCTAATTAAATTATAACTAATTATGAAAATCAAATTAATTCTAAATTATTCCAATTTTCAACAAATTAATCATAATTACAAATTAGATTGCATAATTAACAAGGCTAGGCATTCAAACTTGTTAAACATATACAGTAGGTCAATCAAAAATTCAAGATTTATCAACAAGAATCGCAAATATTTAATTTAACATCTTAAATTTACGAAATTTTGCATTCGAAAAACTAAAACCTTCGAAAAGTCATAGTTAGGCTTCGAATTTGAGAATTCTGGGTTCGGCCGAAAAATACGTATTTTTGTCAAAATTTTAGAATGCCTTTTACATGCGGAATTGACACAAAAATCACTCGATTTGGATGAGTAACGAAGAAACTGCCGAAAAAACTGCGTACGTATAATTAAATAAACGCAATTTGCAATTAATTAACCATTACGAAAATTAATCACCCCTTTTAATTCTTGCAAATTTGTAATATTTAACCATGTTCATGCAATTTAGATTATGAAAATAATAAGAGGCTCGTGATACCACTGTTAGGTTATGATACATATGACAATTCATAAATCATGCGGAAAAACCATAAAGCCAGGAAAGCATATTATTTACACATAATCATTTAGCATAGTTTAGATGCATACTCTTTGTTGCGTGCCTTCCCTAGCTGCGCCCGAACCGAACAAGAACAAGTCTTTAGGACTCCAAGTGTCGTCCCTCCGTAGATAGTCCACAGCACGTCCGGATCCGCCTTAAGCTTGAACAACTAGGATCGCCCTTAAGGTACTTAGAATTTTCGGCACTTATAGGCAATTGTGTGACTGAATTTTTGCTCTCAAAAATCACTTTGAATACTTGAATACTCGATTTAAATTGTGAACATTGATCACCTATTTATAGGGCATGGGTATCGGATATTAGAATCCTACTAGGAAACGATTTAGTGAATCTGAATTAATCTGAAATTCAATCACTTAATTTATCTAGTAGACTTAGGAATCAATATTATACGAATCCTAACCGATCAAGGTTTCGTACGCAAGCACAAACACACACGCAGGCGCAGCAGCCCACGAGGGGCGCCTTGCGTGCGCGCGCGCTGAGCCCAGGCCCAGCAAGTGCTCGCAACCCACGAGGGGCGCGCGCCTGCTGGCCTTGCTCTCGCGTTTGGGCTTTGCTTGCTTTGGTCGCGCGCGGGCTTTGCTAGGTGTTGGGCCTAGCTTCGTGCTAGGCCTTGCGTCTACCAAGCTCGTCCGATGTTTATTCGTACGACACGCTTCCGATTAAATTCCCGGTTCCGGAATTTATTTCCGATACAAACAATATTTAATATTTCCGTTTCCGGAATTATTTTCCGTTTCCGATAATATTTCCGATTCTGACAATATTTTCGTTTCCGGCAATATTTCTGATTTCGGCAATATTTCCATTTCCGATAATATTTTCCGATACGTACCATGTTTCCGTTTCCGGCAACATCTACGACTTGGATAATATTTATATTTCCGATACAATCCATATTTCCGTTTCCGGCAATATCATCGTTTCCGGAGTATTCATTTCTTGCCTGTGACGATCTCAGCTCCCACTGAAACCAAGATCCGTCGATTCCGAATATCAATAGATGGAGTATTTAATGCCATTAAATACTTGATCCGTTTACGTACTATTTGTGTGACCCTACGGGTTCAGTCAAGAGTAAGTTGTGGATTAATATCATTAATTCCACTTGAACTGAAGCGGCCTATAGCTAGGCATTCAGCTCACTTGATCTCACTGAATTATTAACTTGTTAATTAATACTGAACCGCACTTATTAGACTTAACATTGAATGCATACTTGGACCAAGGGCATTATTTCCTTCACATGTCCCCTAAATTCTATTGGAAGTTCGGCCTGACCCATCATTGACCTGACCATATCTAGTAAGGTTCTGTTCCTCCGTTCCGACACACCGTTCCATTGTGGTGTTCCAGGAGGAGTCAATTCTGATAGAATTCCACATTCTTTCAGATGGTCATCAAATTCATAGCTCAGATATTCACCGCCTCTATCAGACCGCAGTGCCTTAATCTTCTTGCCTAATTGATTCTCTACTTCACTCTGAAATTCCTTGAATTTGTCAAAGGATTCAGACTTATGCTTCATTAGGTAGACATAACCATATCTACTGAAGTCATCAGTGAAAGTGATAAAGTAGCTGAAACCACCTCTAGCATTTGTACTCATTGGTCCACATACATCTGTATGGATTAAACCCAATAGTTCATTTGCTCTTTCTCCAACTTTAGAGAAAGGTTGCTTTGTCATTTTGCCAAGTAAACATGATTCGCATTTACCATAATCCTCTAAGTCAAATGGTTCTAGAATTCCTTCCCTTTGAAGTCTTTCTAAGCGTTTCAAGTTTATATGGCCTAATCGACAATGCCACAGATAGGTGAGATCCGAATCATCCTTTTTGGCCTTTTTGGTATTTATGTTATAAACTTGTTTGTCGTGATCTAATAAATAAAGTCCATTGACTAATCTAGCAGATCCATAAAACATCTCTTTAAAATAAAACCAACAATTATTGTCTTTTATTAAAAAGGAAAATCCCTTAGCATCTAAGCAAGAAACTGAAATGATGTTTTTAGTAAGACTTGGAACATGGAAACATTCTTCCAGTTCCAAAACTAGCCCGGAGGGCAACGACAAATAACAAGTTCCTACAGCTAATGCAGCAATCCGTGCTCCATTTCGCACTCGTAGGTCGACTTTACCCTTGCTTAACTTTCTACTTCTTCTTAGTCCCTGTGGATTGGAACATAAGTGTGAACCACAACCTGTATCTAATACCCAAGAAGTTGAATTAGCAAGTATACAGTCTATAACGAAAATACTTGAAGATGGAACGACTGTTCCGTTCTTCTGATCTTCCTTTAGCTTTGGACATTCTCTTTTGTAATGGCCTATTCCATCACAATAAAGACAGCTTGATGTGGACTTGTCCTGCTTTGATTTAGCATTGCCCTTGGACTTTCCACTTTTCTTGAACGGTCTCCTTCTAGCCTTTAGTAAATATTTGGCTTCACAGTCCAGTATTATCTCAGCCTTTCTAACAAGGTGAACAAATTCTGCAACTGTTTCTTCTCTTGGTTCACTTAGGTATAGTTGCTTGAAGCGACCAAACCCACTGTGTAGTGAATTGAGCAAGATAGAGACTGCCATCCTTTCGCTTATTGGTGTTCCTAGTAGACTTAGGCGATCGAAGTATGAACGCATAAGATCCACATGGAACCTCAGTGGGACGCCTACCCTCTGTTTAGTGCGAAGGAGCTGAACATGTGTTTCTTGGACTTCCATCCTATAACACCTGTTGGGAGAACTAACCTTTAGACCAGACATTGATTCAATCAACTCATGGACGTTCAGGTCCCTGTCCTCCGTGCTTCCACGATAGATATCCCTCAGATTCTTGATAAGCGTAAAAGGTTCATAGGCTACAAACCTTCTAGCCCAATCATCAGGGATATTGTTCAGCATGAGACTCATAACCTTTTTGAGATCCGCATCCCAGGCGAAAAATCTCTCAGGGGTCATGTCTCTGGCATAGTAGCTTGGCATGGGATGTAATAGTACATACTCAAGTCCATTGAGTCTGACTATTTTAACTAGCTTAGCTTCCCATTTAAGAAAATTTGCCAGGTTCAGCTTGACCATAAGCTCAGAACCCATGATGATGTTATGATTGTTGTTTTCCATAGTTAAAACTACAATTGAAAAGAATAAACAATTAAATAATCATTCACAGTTTCTCTTAATAAACTTAAATTCTAGCATACATGCATAATTCAATGTTCATTAAGCATTTTATTCAAGTTATGTGTTCCGGCAGGTGTGAATAAAATGATTCCAAGATCCTAAAATCATTGAAGAATTAAGCACAGTTTGTCGACTTTATCCTAAAACATCTTAGGTAAGCAAAATCCTTTTGCTAATAGTCTAGAAACTATTCTTGGTTGATAGGTACGTCTAAGAACTTATTAGGTAAACCTATCGATTTTGCCACGACATAAAAGGACTCCTTACTTATATCGTTAAGTTTCACCAAAATTTAAAGCTCATATAAATTTATAATTGAATCCAAAAAGTTTAATTTAATTTCAGTCGTATTTAAATTAATTCATGATTTTAATTTTAGTAAAATAATTAGAATAAATAAAATTTATTATAATTACAATATTCAAAATTAAAATCCAAGAAAATAATTTAAATTATTAATTTTAAAATTAATTAAAATTACGTAAACTGAAAATTTCAAAACGATCTAATAGCAACGCAACAATCCCACGCATCGCACGCCCATGGGCCACACGCACACAACCATCGCTGGCCATGTGCGCGCAGCCCATGCGCTGCCTCGCATCGCTGCTGCTCACCATCGCAAGGCATCACGCGAGCTGGTGCTCACTGCGCGCGCCAACGCTCGACGCACGAGCATGCTGCCGGAGCCCATCGCTGGGCGCAGCGCTCGTCGCACGTCGCAACACGCACCCGCAAGCCATCGCTGGGCGCAGCGCTCGTCGCACGCACAACAAGCACTCGCACGCCATCGCTGGGCGCAGCGCTCGTCGCACGCACAACAAGCACTCGCACGCCATCGCTGGGCGCAGCGCTCGTCGCACGCGAGCTTACGCTCGCTGCGCGCGAGGCTCCGCGCGCTTGCGCGATGCAGTGCGCGATGTGGCGCAGCTCGCTTGCTGCCCACACGCGACTGCTCGTGCCTTGCCCTCGCCCTCGCCCATTCGCCCATCGCACACAGCCCACGACACAAGGCAGGGCTGCTGCCTTGTGCTCGTGCACCATGGCCTTGCTCATTGCATTCGTACCGCATGGGCGACGAGCTCCCTTGCTCGTCGTCACATGCCCGCACTATACAACACCCCTTAAGGGTAACACGTAGCGTCCATTGCTTTGTGCGTGCAAGTTATATGAGCGAATCGCATAAAAATTTAAAATTTATATTCAAAATTAATGACAAATTAATAAATAATATTAATTTCATAATTTTAGGGCGAAAAATCGAAAATTTATTATTCAATTGATTTCCGATTAACATGGATTCAAGTCTAGGTCATAAAAATTTAAAATTTAACATAAATTTACAATTTTTATGGTGGTTTTTAATCATAGGTATCTAATTAAATTATAACTAATTATGAAAATCAAATTAATTCTAAATTATTCCAATTTTCAACAAATTAATCATAATTACAAATTAGATTGCATAATTAACAAGGCTAGGTATTCAAACTTGTTAAACATATACAGTAGGTCAATAAAAAATTCAAGATTTATCAACAAGAATCGCAAATATTTAATTTAACATCTTAAATTTACGAAATTTTGCATTCGAAAAACTAAAACCTTCGAAAAGTCATAGTTAGGCTTCGAATTTGAGAATTCTGGGTTCGGCCGAAAAATATGTATTTTTGTCAAAATTTTAGAATGCCTTTTACATGCGGAATTGACACAAAAATCACTCGATTTGGATGAGTAACGAAGAAACTGCCGAAAAACTGCGTACGTATAATTAAATAAACGCAATTTGCAATTAATTAACCATTACGAAAATTAATCACCCCTTTTAATTCTTGCAAATTTGTAATATTTAACCATGTTCATGCAATTTAGATTATGAAAATAATAAGAGGCTCGTGATACCACTGTTAGGTTATGATACATATGACAATTCATAAATCATGCGGAAAAACCATAAAGCCAGGAAAGCATATTATTTACACATAATCATTTAGCATAGTTTAGATGCATACTCTTTGTTGCGTGCCTTCCCTAGCTGCGCCCGAACCGAACAAGAACAAGTCTTTAGGACTCCAAGTGTCGTCCCTCCGTAGATAGTCCACAGCACGTCCGGATCCGCCTTAAGCTTGAACAACTAGGATCGCCCTTAAGGTACTTAGAATTTTCGGCACTTATAGGCAATTGTATGACTGAATTTTTGCTCTCAAAAATCACTTTGAATACTTGAATACTCGATTTAAATTGTGAACATTGATCACCTATTTATAGGGCATGGGTATCGGATATTAGAATCCTACTAGGAAACGATTTAGTGAATCTGAATTAATCTGAAATTCTATCACTTAATTTATCTAGTAGACTTAGGAATCAATATTATACGAATCCTAACCGATCAAGGTTTCGTACGCAAGCACAAACACACACGCAGGCGCAGCAGCCCACGAGGGGCGCCTTGCGTGCGCGCGCGCTGAGCCCAGGCCCAGCAAGTGCTCGCAGCCCACGAGGGGCGCGCGCCTGCTGGCCTTGCTCTCGCGTTTGGGCTTTGCTTGCTTTGGTCGCGCGCGGGCTTTGCTAGGTGTTGGGCCTAGCTTCGTGCTAGGCCTTGCGTCTAGCAAACTCGTCCGATGTTTATTTGTACGACACGCTTCCGATTAAATTCCCGGTTCCGGAATTTATTTCCGATACAAACAATATTTAATATTTCCGTTTCCGGAATTATTTTCCGTTTCCGATAATATTTCCGATTCTGACAATATTTTCGTTTCCGGCAATATTTCTGATTCCGGCAATATTTCCATTTCCGATAATATTTTCCGATACGTACCATGTTTCCGTTTCCGGCAACATCTACGACTTGGATAATATTTATATTTCCGATACGATCCATATTTCCGTTTCCGGCAATATCATCGTTTCCGGAGTATTCATTCCTTGCCTGTGACGATCTCAGCTCCCACTGAAACCAAGATCCGTCGATTCCGAATATCAATAGATGGAGTATTTAATGCCATTAAATACTTGATCCGTTTACGTACTATTTGTGTGACCCTACGGGTTCAGTCAAGAGTAAGCTGTGGATTAATATCATTAATTCCACTTGAACTGAAGCGGCCTATAGCTAGGCATTCAGCTCACTTGATCTCACTGAATTATTAACTTGTTAATTAATACTGAACCGCACTTATTAGACTTAACATTGAATGCATACTTGGACCAAGGGCATTATTTCCTTCACATGTCCCCTAAATTCTATTGGAAGTTCGGCCTGACCCATCATTGACCTGACCATATCTAGTAAGGTTCTGTTCCTCCGTTCCGACACACCGTTCCATTGTGGTGTTCCAGGAGGAGTCAATTCTGATAGAATTCCACATTCTTTCAGATGGTCATCAAATTCATAGCTCAGATATTCACCGCCTCTATCAGACCGCAGTACCTTAATCTTCTTGCCTAATTGATTCTCTACTTCACTCTGAAATTCCTTGAATTTGTCAAAGGATTCAGACTTATGCTTCATTAGGTAGACATAACCATATCTACTGAAGTCATCAGTGAAAGTGATAAAGTAGCTGAAACCACCTCTAGCATTTGTACTCATTGGTCCACATACATCTGTATGGATTAAACCCAATAGTTCATTTGCTCTTTCTCCAACTTTAGAGAAAGGTTGCTTTGTCATTTTGCCAAGTAAACATGATTCGCATTTACCATAATCCTCTAAGTCAAATGGTTCTAGAATTCCTTCCCTTTGAAGTCTTTCTAAGCGTTTCAAGTTTATATGGCCTAATCGACAATGCCACAAATAGGTGAGATCTGAATCATCCTTTTTGGCCTTTTTGGTATTTATGTTATAAACTTATTTGTCGTGATCTAATAAATAAAGTCCATTGACTAATCTAGCAGATCCATAAAACATCTCTTTAAAATAAAACTAACAACTATTGTCTTTTATTAAAAAGGAAAATCCCTTAGCATCTAAGCAAGAAACTGAAATGATGTTTTTAGTAAGACTTGGAACATGGAAACATTCTTCCAGTTCCAAAACTAGCCCGGAGGGCAACGACAAATAACAAGTTCCTACAGCTAATGCAGCAATCCGTGCTCCATTTCGCACTCGTAGGTCGACTTCACCCTTGCTTAACTTTCTACTTCTTCTTAGTCCCTGTGGATTGGAACATAAGTGTGAACCACAACCTGTATCTAATACCCAAGAAGTTGAATTAGCAAGTATACAGTCTATAACGAAAATACTTGAAGATGGAACGACTGTTCCGTTCTTCTGATCTTCCTTTAGCTTTGGACATTCTCTTTTGTAATGGCCTATTCCATCACAATAAAGACAGCTTGATGTGGACTTGTCCTGCTTTGATTTAGCATTGCCCTTGGAATTTCCATTTTTCTTGAACGGTCTCCTTCTAGGCTTTAGTAAATATTTGGCTTCACAGTCCAGTATTATCTCAGCCTTTCTGACAAGGTGAACAAATTCTGCAACTGTTTCTTCTCTTGGTTCACTTAGGTATAGTTGCTTGAAGCGACCAAACCCACTGTGTAGTGAATTGAGCAAGATAGAGACTGCCATCCTTTCGCTTATTGGTGTTCCTAGTAGACTTAGGCGATCGAAGTATGAACGCATAAGATCCACATGGAACCTCAGTGGGACGCCTACCCTCTGTTTAGTGCGAAGGAGCTGAACATGTGTTTCTTGGACTTCCATCCTATAACACCTGTTGGGAGAACTAACCTTTAGACCAGACATTGATTCAATCAACTCATGGACGTTCAGGTCCCTGTCCTCCGTGCTTCCACGATAGATATCCCTCAGATTCTTGATAAGCGTAAAAGGTTCATAGGCTACAAACCTTCTAGCCCAATCATCAGGGATATTGTTCAGCATGAGACTCATAACCTTTTTGAGATCCGCATCCCAGGCGAAAAATCTCTCAGGGGTCATGTCTCTGGCATAGTAGCTTGGCATGGGATGTAATAGTACATACTCAAGTCCATTGAGTCTGACTATTTCAACTAGCTTAGCTTCCCATTTAAGAAAATTTGCCAGGTTCAGCTTGACCATAAGCTCAGAACCCATGATGATGTTATGATTGTTGTTTTCCATAGTTAAAACTACAATTGAAAAGAATAAACAAATAAATAATCATTCACAGTTTCTCTTAACAAACTTAAATTCTAGCATACATGCATAATTCAATGTTCATTAAGCATTTTATTCAAGTTATGTGTTCCGGCAGGTGTGAATAAAATGATTCCAAGATCCTAAAATCATTGAAGAATTAAGCACAGTTTGTCGACTTTATCTTAAAACATCTTAGGTAAGCAAAAGCCTTTTGCTAATAGTCTAGAAACTATTCTTGGTTGATAGGTACGTCTAAGAACTTATTAGGTAAACCTATCGATTTTGCCACGACATAAAAGGACTCCTTACTTATATCGTTGAGTTTCACCAAAACTAACATGTACTCACAATTATTTGTGTACCTTGCCCCTTTAGGACCAATAAGCAACTCCTCGCTGAGCGAAAACTATTACTAGATTGATGTAAAGGATATCCAAGCAAGTGTATATTTTGGCATGGCACCTTTTAACTCAATTTTTAAGTTTGGAACTTAAGGCTCTTACTATGTTGGTTAGATTTTAAGTGAACTAAAATCCTTAATCATGCAACATAATCAAGCTTTTGATCTCATGCATTTTAAGACATATTTAAAAGCAATAAATAACTTAAAACATGCATAAGATGAATGTGATCTAGTATGGCCCGACTTCATCTTGAAGCTTCAACTTCAAAGTCCGTCTTGAAAATCTCCGTGGGAGGCACCATTTTCTTCAAATAGGATAAGTTATAATTAAAACTAATTACAACTATTTGATGGTACGCAGACCATATTTGAATTGAAAAACAATTTTGGTACTTTAGACCAATTACATTCAAATTAATGGTACGCAGACCATATTTTCTATCCTATTTGGGCCATACTAGTCACTTCATAACCTGCAAAACAGTACATATACAATATAGACCATTCACCCATTCATTAACATGAACGGCCCACATAGCTGGTTAGTAAAACACATTATGCATCACATAAACATTTGCAGTAATTAATCAAGGGCACCAATAATCTACGAATTATTCAGTCCTTATTAATTCTAATCAAGTTGTTTTAACCTTAAGGTTTGTAGACCTAATCAAGAGTTTATGACTAAAAAGGGCTCCCACATAAACCAATAAATTCATATGCTTTACTAATTTTAAACATAAAAATGTATTTCTAGTCTAACCGGAAACATACAAATTTAATTAAAATTTAAAGCTCATATTTATAATTGAATCCAAAAATTTAATTTAATTTCAGTCGTATTTAAATTAATTCATGATTTTAATTTTAGTAAATTAATTAGAATAAATAAAATTTATTATAATTACAATATTCAAAATTAAAATCCAAGAAAATAATTTAAATTATTAATTTTAAAATTAATTAAAATTACGTAAACTGAAAATTTCAAATTAAAATCTCGAAACGATCTAATCGCTACGCAACAACCCCACGCAACGCACGCCCATGGGCCACACGCACACAGCCATCGCTGGCCATGTGCGCGCAGCCCATGCGCTGCGTCGCATCGCTGCTGCTCCCCATCGCAAGGCGCGCGCCAGCGCTCGTCGCAACAAGCACTCTGCTGACCATCGCTGGGCGCAGCGCTCGTCGCACGTCGCAACAAGCACGCTGCTCGCCATCGCTGGGCGCAGCGCTCGTCGCACGTCGCAACAAACACGCTGCACGCCATCACTGGGCGCAGCGCTCGTCGCACGCACACTTGCGCTCGCTGCCCGCGAGGCTCCGCACGCTTGCGCGAGGCAGTGCGCGCTGTGGCGCAGCTCGCTTGCTGCCCACACGCGATTGCTCGTGCCTTGCTCTCGCCCTTGCCCATGCGCCCATTGCACACAGCCCACGACACAAGGCAGGGCTGCTGCCTTGTGCTCGTGCACCATGCCCTTGCTCGCTGCATTCGTACCGCATGGGCAACGAGCTCCCTTGCTCGTCGTCGCATACCCGCACTATACAACACCCCTTAAGGGTAACACGTAGCGTCCATTGCTTTGTGCGTGCAAGTTATATGAGCGAATCGCATAAAAAATTAAAAATTTATATTCAAAATTAATGACAAATTAATAAATAATATTAATTTCATAATTTGAGGGCGAAAAATCGAAATTTATTAATTTATTGATTTCCGATTATCATGGATTCAAGTCTAGGTCATAAAAATTTAAAATTTAACATAAATTTACAATTTTTATGGTGGTTTTTAATCATAGGTATCTAATTAAATTATAACTAATTATGAAAATCAAATTAATTCTAAATTATTCCAATTTTAAACAAATTAATCATAATTACAAATTAGATTGCATAATTAACAAGGCTAGGCATTCAAACTTGTTAAACATATGCAGTAGGTCAATCAAAAATTCAAGATTTATCAACAAGAATCGCAAATATTTAATTTGACATCTTAAATTTACGAAATTTTGCATTCGAAAAACTAAAACCTCCGAAAGGTCATAGTTAGGCTTCGAATTTTAGAATTCTGGGTTCGGCCGAAAATTATTATTTTTGTCAAAATTTTAGAATGCCTTTTACATGCGGAATTGACACAAAAATCACTCTATTTGGATGAGTAACGAAGAAACTGCCGAAAAACTGCGTATGTATAATTAAATAAACACAATTTGCAATTAATTAACAATTACGAAAATTAATCACCTTTTTAATTCTTGCAAATTTGTAATATTTAACCATGTTCATGCAATTTAGATTATGAAAATAATAAGAGGCTCGTGATACCACTGTTAGGTTATGATACATATGACAATTCATAAATCATGCGGAAAAACCATAAAGCCAGGAAAGCATATTATTTACACATAATCATTTAGCATAGAATAGATGCATGCATGTTGTAGCGTGCCTTCCCTAGCTGCGCCCGAACCGAACAAGAACAAGTCTTTAGGACTCCAAATGTCGTCCCTCCGTAGATAGTCCACAGTACGTCCGGATCCACCTCAAGTATGGAAAAGGAATTGTAATCTTACTAGGACGTGGATTTGCTAATTAGAACTTTGTTAGGACTCTAAATAACAAAGCAAATCCAATAGGATTAGGATTTTAATCTTTGCACAAATCCTAATAGGATTAGGATTTCCCGCACACACATCGTACAAGCCGTGCACCCGCGCAGGCCTTGCGGCCCACGACAGGCGCACAGCCCATGTCGCTGTGCTGCGCGCCCTTGGCTGGGCCTGGCCTTGCGCTGGGCCTGGTCGAGGCATGCGTTGCTGCGTGCGGCTCGCTGGGCGATGGCCTGGCTTCGTGCTGGGCCTTCGTCTA
>NC_079488.1:28412746-28415246 GCF_020520425.1 Spinacia oleracea
TTGCGGAAAAACCATAAAGCCAGGAAAGCATATTATTTACACATAATCATTTAGCATAGTATAGATGCATACACTTTGTAGCGTGCCTTCCCTAGCTGCGCCCGAACCGAACAAGAACAAGTCTTTAGGACTCCAAGTGTCGTCCCTCCGTAGATAGTCCACAGTACGTCCGGATCCGCCTTAAGCTTGACCAACTAGGATCCCCCTTAAGGTACTTAGAATTTTCGGCTATTGTAGGCAATTATATGACTGAATTTTTGCTCTCAAAAATCACTTTGACTACTTGAATACTTGATATAAATTATGAGCCCTTAACTCATATTTATAGACCATGGAATAAGTAATCGAATCCTACTAGGATACGAATTAATTAAATTAGAATCCTAGTAGAATTCTTATTTAATTAATTTATCTTTTAGGATTAGGAATTTTAATCATTAAACAAATCCTATACTCTTTAGGTTTCGTATGTGAACACAAACTCTACACGAGCATGACCCGCAAGCGTGTAGGCCATGCCCGCGCACAGCCCACACGGCCGCTCGGCCCACGCGAGCTACAAGCCCACGCGAGCTGCAGCAATGCTCGCAGCCCATTGCTGCGCGCGCTACCATGGCCTGCTGGGCCTGGCCTTGCGCTGGGCCTGGCGTGGCCTTGGCTGTTCGTGTGGCGCGCTTGGCTTGCTGGGCGATGGCCTGGCTTCGTGCTGGGCCCTCGTCCGGCAGGCCTCGTCCGATGCTTATTCGTACGATACGCTTCCGATTAAATTCCCGGTTCCGGAATTCATTTCCGATACGAACAATATTTAATATTTCCGATTCCGGAATTAATTTCCGTTTCGAACAAATATTTAATATTTCCGTTTCCGGAGTTATTTTCCGATTCCGATAATATTTCCGATTCTGACAATATTTCCGTTTCCGGCAATATTTCCGATTCCGGCAATATTTCCATTTCCGATAATATTTTCCGATACGTACCATGTTTCCGTTTCCGGCAACATCTACGACTTGGATAATATTTATATTTTCGATACGATCCATATTTCCGTTTCCGGCAATATCATCGTTTCCGGAGTATTCATTTCTTGCCTGTGACGATCTCAGCTCCCACTGAAACCAAGATCCGTCGATTCCGAATATCCATAGATGGAGTATTTAATGCCATTAAATACTTGATCCGTTTACGTACTATTTGTGTGACCCTACGGGTTCAGTCAAGAGTAAGCTGTGGATTAATATCATTAATTCCACTTGAACTGAAGCGGTCTCTAGCTAGGCATTCAGCTCACTTGATCTCACTGAATTATTAACTTGTTAATTAATACTGAACCGCACTTATTAGACTTAACATAGAATGCATACTTGGACCAAGGGCATTATTTCCTTCACATTCTGCATCCCGGGGCACAACTAGAGACCGTATTCCAGGCCGCCGATGCTTTGTGAAAAGCCATCGTGGTTGGAGGACGGACCTAGCTACAGAGGTCCACCGGACACCCGGAAGGGTGTCGGGCGGAAACAAGCGATTATGGGAAGTCAATGCCATCGTTAGGAATGCAACACAGAAAACCGTCACTCGCCCAAGGCCTGTATAGCACTTGGAGCAAACACTGAAGAGGTTTATCGGCGTGCGGTTCGATGCACAAGCATGGAGCCCGCCAGCTAAAAAAACCAAACACCACTCACACGCGTAGCGTACCGCTTCGCCAAGAAACAACGAGCTTGCATCCCACGACCACAAAGTGGCCGCAAGGATGGGCTAGATGTCCCCCGACTAGCACCGTTTGACGTGAAAGAAACAAATCGAGGCGGGACAACACTGGCTAAGGTTAGCTAACACAACGTCGACTAGAATGAGATTGCACCCACATGCCGCTTGATATCGCCCGCATCCGGGAACAGTCAGCATCGAGTTTCGGAAACATTACCACTCCAAAGCCAAAAGGGACAAGAGGTTTGCTCAAAGACCGACGACGAGATTTAGTCCGCTCTCTAGTGTGCTGCTTGGTCCTCTGCCCGCACACAAGAACAGTCTGAATCCGGTCATCGAGGCCCAAGCTGCCCCTCCGAGAGACTACCGCGGGACCATTGCGGCATACGAAAAACCGAGGTCCAGTTGGGACGTTAGCCGTATTGCGGGCCAAATCCACCACCGTCATCCCCCGACTATACGTAGCCGAAAAATTCCATCAATGCATCGTTGGATTTTGTTTCCGAACAACGAAAACTCGAGGTCCAGTCGGTACTATGGCCGTGTCGCAGGCCAATTCCACTACCGTCATCCCCCGAAAAACTCCGTCAATCGAATCGTAAAAACTCGTGGTCAAGTCCGGACTTTTTCCGTATAGCGGGCCAAGTCCACCACCGTCATCCCACAAATTCTTAGAGCCAACAACAAAATCCGTCAATGCATCGTGGGCATTTTTTATCAAAAAAAAAAATTTGGCCGTGTCAAGTCGGGTCTCGGGCCATATCTCGGGCACCCGATCCACCATCGT
>NC_079488.1:28422746-28430246 GCF_020520425.1 Spinacia oleracea
CATGCCTTGCCTTAGGCTATGCCTTGCCTTGGTCCATGCCATCCATCCCGTGCCTTGGGCCATGGCATCCCGTGCCTTGGGCCATGCCATCCCGTCACTTGCCTTGTGCCATGCCATGCCCATTTTCATGCCTTGCCCATCCAGCAGTGCCTTGCATGCGTTCCATGGTGCATGCCAGCGCCCGTGGTGCCTGCCAGCGCCCATGAGGCCAGCGCCCATGTGCAGCCCATGAGCAGCGCCCATGGTGCCAGCGCCCATGAGCAGCGCCCATGTGCCAGCGCCCATGAGGCCTGCGCCCATGAGCAGCGCCTATGGTGTCAGCGCCCATGTGCCAGTGCCCATGAGGCCAGCGCCCATGTGCCAGCGCCCATGAACAGCGACCATCGGCCAGCAAGCAGCGCCCATGGTGCTTGCCTGCGAGCAGCAAGCAGCGCCCATGGTGCTTGCTTGCGACCAGTGACCATCGCCCATGGTGCTTGCCTGCGACCAGCGACCAGCGCCCAGCGCCCATGGTGCTTGCCTGCGACCAGCGACCAGCGCCCAGCGCCCATGGTGCTTGCCTGCGACCAGCGACCATGCCTTACGATTTATTTTTTGCCACGGTTTGTCCAACGCCTAAGTATGGCCCTCTGGTAACCCTACAATGATAGCATACATGTTTCACGCATACTTAGAGAATGCGAATGCCTTGGTACTTGGGCAAAATCACTAGACGAGCCTTCTAACCTCGGTTTGGGGTACATAGGTGATTTTGGGGGGTTGGTTGGGGGGGGGGGGAGGGACGAATCGAATCGACATAGGGCTGAATCTCAGTGGATCGTGGCAGCAAGGCCACTCTGCCACTTACAATACCCCGTCGCGTATTTAAGTCGTCTGCAAAGGATTCAACCCGCCACTCGGGAGTAATTGTACTTCAAAGCTAGCTTATGAAATCTAAGTACAGATTTAAGCAAGCAATTGGGGATTGGAATTATATTTTAATGAAGCTAATAAGAATTTTAGTTTCATAAAATATACATGATTCTTATAGATATATAAGAAGTTTAGTGGGAGTACATAAAAACTTAATTGGTCCTATGTGTATCACACACATATCTCTCTATTGTAAAATAACATTCAAATGCTAATGACTTAGATTTGAGATTATTCATCAATGATGGACCATGGCGAAACTTAGTACATACTGGGTATTAAGATCTATTTACAAAGATCATATGATATTGTTTTGGATTAAGTAATGGCATTTACTAAATCAAACACGAAAGTCTCCATTGGAGATATTCGACCCATGTGAATAAATCTAAGTAAATGATGTTTGAACTATGTATAAGCATTTACTAAGTTAAACATCAAAGAGTCTAAATGAGATTCTTAACCTATATTATATGTCAAAGAATTTAGCTGAATTTAGTATCTACTGAAACTAGATAAGCTAAAGTTACATGAATAGAATTCAATTGGGAATTATTCTGCAAAAGAATTTATCATGTATGATATAATATGAGGATCGCCAAAAACGTATCGTATGACTTTAGGCATGACGAACATATACCAATCTCTATTGATCTAAGTGAAGATCAACTAGATTGAGATCAAGAATACTTATGGTACTTGAAAAGGTACATAGGAATAGTTCTTGATTCAAGGAAATAAAGATATGCTAAATATTGATGCTACACGCATAAACACTGGCAAAGGATCAAGCAAGACCCTTTGGAGTTAACCATTGATAAGGACGAGCTATAGAGCATCGTGTTTTGAAATGGCAACATGGATTGGAGACCATGAGTTGTTGCGTGGGATATTAAAATATTAATTTCTATGTTCTAAGATACAGCTGGAAAGTATTCCACATATCTGTGAACTGCTTGGATAAGTAATTCCAAACAAAGCATCACTAGCAACCTATAAAGTTGAAGTAAAAGTACTTATTGCCTAAGAAGCAATAAAACAGGGTTGTTTATGTTAAAGAGTTCTTCACTGAACTTGGGTAGATCACATGTCTGCTGGCTTGATGGTTCTTCATTGAAAAAATGCGTAGAACCACTCTTGAAGCAAGAAAAGACCAGATCACAAAATAAACATACTCAAAAGATCTTATCATCTATCTCGAAGAACATTCGATGAAAAGGATATTAAGATTGGCAAAGCATGATAACTAAACCTATGCAACAAGTGAGAAACAACACTCACATTGTAGCACTGGAAATCAAGCATAGCTTTGAATTCCATAAACTGTTTTAGATGATGGGTTTGAGGCCCATGGTTGTAAAACATTGGGGTTGAACATTTATCATATATGAAATGTATTTTCATATTCCATTTAATCTTGGTTTAGTATTAAATGATGAGTCCCTTCAATTTGACGATATATTCAAGATAGACTGTCAGGACCAGTCCTGTGACTAAGAAATGTCTATCAAGTGAACTTGAATGTCAAAGGTTGAAAATGGTCCCTAGTCGGAGTTTTCTATAAAATTGGACGCATAGAAAACGTTAGACGACTATAATGCAAGATGACTAGTAGTTCTGTTTCTTGAACTATGTGGACATGGCAATGTCATAATCATTTGCATAGATACTTACTTTGGGAAGACTAGTATCGGACAAGACCTATGAAACTTTACTGTAACAGATGAAAATCTGTCATAAGTAAATTTCATTAAAATTATTAGACACTAAATCCTCAATACCTGAGTGATTTGAGATTACTTGTTTGAGAACTGGTTGCTTTGACGTTGACCAACCGTCGCACCGTAAAAGGAGGCTATAAAGGCAACGCTCAGGTAATCACCTATCAAACGAAGTCTAATCTCAAGATCCCAAGATTGGGATTGTCCTCCCATAAATCGGGATGAGATGCTTAAAAGTTGTACAAGGCCACTCGGAGAGCTAGAAACTGTGAAATGCATGGCCGTGCTCGGATGAATCATAGGCTATGATTATCTGTTTATTTGATCAGTTGAACTCTGAAACCGAGGAACACCTCTGGACATAATAAGGATGACAACTCTTACCTTATGTTCAAGAGCAAGCATCGAGCGACAAAGGAATTAGGAAATGCACACTTGTCCCTAGGGACAAGTGGGAGACTGAAGGAAATAATGCCCTAGGTCCAAGTATGCATTCAATGATAAAGTCTAATAAATGCGGTTCAGTATTAATTAACAAGTTAATAATTCAGTGAGATCAAGTGAGCTGAATGCCTAGCTAGAGGCCGCTTCAGTTCAAGTGGAATTAATGATATTAATCCACAGCTTACTCTTGACTGAACCCGTAGGGTCACACAAATAGTACGTAAACGGATCAAGTATTTAATGGCATTAAATACTCCATCTATGGATATTCGGAATCGACGGATCTTGGTTTCAGTGGGAGCTGAGATCGTCACAGGCAAGAAATGAATACTCCGGAAACGATGATATTGCCGGAAACGGAAATATGGATCGTATCGGAAATATAAATATTATCCAAGTCGTAGATGTTGCCGGAAACGGAAACATGGTACGTATCGGGAAATATTATCGGAAATAGAAATATTGTCGGAATCGGAAATATTGCCGGAAACGGAAATATTGTCTGAATCGGAAATATTATCGGAATCGGAAAATAATTCCGGAAACGGAAATATTAAATATTTGTTCGAAACGGAAATTAATTCCGGAATCGGAAATGTTAAATATTGTTCGTATCGAAAATGAATTCCGGAATCGAGAATTTAATCGGAAGCGCGTCGTACGAATTAGCATCGGACGAGCTTGCTAGACGAAGGCCCAGCATGAAGCCAGGCCCACGTCCAGCAAGGGAAACGCGCGCCACAACACGCCAGTCCAAGGCTGCGCCAGGCCCACCGCAAGGCAGGCCCAGCGCGCGCCCAAGGCTGCGGCAGTCGTGGGCTGCGATGCTCGGGCTGTGCGCGCGCGCGCATGGCGCCCCTCGTGGGCTGCTGTGCGTGCGTGGGTGTTTGTGTTCACATACGAAACCTAAAACGTACAGGATTCGTTTAATGATTAAATTCCTAATTCTATTTGATAAATTAATTAAATAAGAGTTTCATTAGGATTCTAATTTAATTAAATCGTATCCTAATAGGATTCCAATTCTCTTTCCATACCCCTATAAATATGTGGCCTGGGTTCACAATTTATAACAAGTTTTTTAAGTATTCAAAGTGAGTTTTTGAGAGAAAAATTCAGTCACATACCTTGCCTAAAAGTGCCGAAATTATTAGTACCTTAAGGGCGATTCTAGTTGGTCAATCTTAAGGCGGATCCGGACGTGCTGTGGACTATCTACGGAGGGACGACACTTGGAGTCCTAAAGACTTGTTCTTGTTCGGTTCGGGCGCAGCTAGGGAAGGCACGCAACAAAGAGTATGCATCTAAACTGTGCTAAATGATTATGTGTAAATAATATGCATTCCTGGCTTAATGGTTGTTTCCGCATGATTTATGAATTGTCATATATATCATAACCTAACAACCAGCTACTAGACGGTTCGATTAGTCTTTCGCCCCTATACCCAAGTCAGACGAACGATTTGCACGTCATTATTGCTTCGGGCCTCCACTAGAGTTTGCTCTGGCTTCGCCCCACTCAGGTATAGTTCACCATCTTTCGGGTCCCGACAGGTATGCTCACAACTCGAACCCTTCTCAGAAGATCAAGGTGGGTCGGCGGTGCACCCGCTAGGGGATCCCGCCAATTAGCTTCCTTGCGCCGTACGGGTTTACTTGCCCGTTGACTCGCACACATGTCAAACTCCTTGGTCCGTGTTTCAAGACGGGCCGAATGGGGGGCCCGCAGGCCGACGCCTGGAGCGCGCAGGTGCCGTAGCACGCCGTGACGGCGCGCGCTGCCTACCACAATCGAGAGGACGACGCTCCCGGCGAGCCGGGGTTTTGCCGCCCTCCCAATCCGCGTCGGTCCGCGCCCTGAGCCGATCGGCGGACCGGCTTTTGGCCGTTCCACATCCGACCGGGGCGCATCGCCGGCCCCCATCCGCTTCCCTCCCGACAATTTCAAGCACTATTTGTTTTAATAGATGTTGCCATTTTATAAATGTTGCCATGCTGGAGAGACAAAAAGGTCTAAAAGCCCGCGTTGACCTTTTATCTAATAAATGCGTCCCTTCCAGAAGTCAGGGTTTGTTGCACGTATTAGATCTAGAATTACTACGGTTATCCGAGTAGCAGGTACCATCAAACAAACTATAACTGATTTAATGAGCCATTCGCAGTTTCACAATCTGAATTAGTTCATACTTACACATGCATGGCTTAATCTTTGAGACAAGCATATGACTAGTGGCAGGATCAACCAGGTAGCACTCCTCGATCGACACCGGCGCGCATTAGCCCTCTCTTTCTTAAGGGGAGGGTCAACACCCGCGCGGTAGTCGTTCGTGCTTAGCGTAAATTGCTTAGATTGGGGATGCGACGAGCGAACGCCCATTCCCACACAACATTCTGCATCCTGGGGCACAACTAGAGACCGTATTCCAGGCCGACGATGCTTTGTGAAAAGCCATCGTGGTTGGAGGACGGACCTAGCTACAGAGGTCCACCGGACACCCGGAAGGGTGTCGGGCGGAAACAAGCGAATATGGGACGTCAATGCCATCGTTAGGAATGCAACACAGAAAACCGTCACTCGCCCAAGGCCTGTATAGCACTTGGAGCAAACACTGAAGAGGTTTATCGGCGTGCGGTTCGATGCACAAGCATGGAGCCCGCCAGCTAAAAAAACCAAATACCACTCACACGCATAGCGTACCGCTTCGCCAAGAAACGACGAGCTTGCATCCCACGACCACAAAGTGGCCGCAAGGATGGGCTAGATGTCCCCCGACTAGCACCGTTTGACGTGAAAGAAACAAATCGAGGCGGGACAACACTGGCTAAGGTTAGCAAACACAACGTCGACAAGAATTAGACTGCACCCACATGCCGCTTGATATCGCCCGCATCCGGGAACAGTCCGCATCGTGTTTCGGAAACATTACCACACCCAACCCAAAAGGGACAAGAGGTTTGCTCAAAGACCGACGACGAGATTTAGTCCGCTCTCTAGTGTGCTGCTTGGTCCTCTGCCCGCACACAAGAACAGTCTGAATCCGATCATCGAGGCCCAAGCTCCCCATCCGAGAGACTACCGCGGGACCATTACGGCATACGAAAAACCGAGGTCGAGTCGGGACGTTAGCCGTATTGCGGGCCAAATCCACCACCGTCATCCCTCGACTATACGTAGCCGAAAAATTCAATGCATCGTTGGATTTTTTTTCCGAACAACGAAAACTCGAGGTCTAGTCGGTACTATGGCCGTGTCACAGGCCAATTCCACTACCGTCATCCCCCGAAAAACTCCGTCAATCGAACCGTAAAAACTCGTGGTCAAGTCGGGACTTTTTCCGTATAGCGGGCCAAGTCCACCACCGTCATCCCACAAATTCTTAGAGCCAAAAACAAAATCCGTTACAATTCCTACGAGGTTTGTTCGAAGGACAACATCAACTAGATTTTAGTTCGCACTCGTAGGCTGCTCGGTCCGCTGCCCGCAAGAACATACCGCATCCAGTCGACAAGTCCCAAACTCCCCTCCGCTAACCCATCCGAGAGACGACCGCGGGACCATTGCCGCATACAAAAAATCGAGGTTAAGTCGGGACATTAGCCGTATTGCGGGCCAAATCCACCACCGTCATCCCCCGACTTTACGCAGCCGAAAAATTCCCTCAATGCATCGTTGTATTTTGTTTCCGGTCAACGAATACTCGAGATCAAGTCGGTACTATGGCCGTATCGCAGGCCAATTCCACTACCGTCATCCCCCGAATCACTCCGCCATTCGAACCTTAAAAACTCGTGGTCAAGTCGGGACTTCTTCCGTATAGCGGGCCGAATCCACCACCGTCATCCCACGAATTCTTAGAGCCAACAACAAAATCCGTCAATGCATCGTGGGAATTTTTTATAAAAAAAAAATTCCGGGTCAAGTCGGGTCTCGGGCCATATCTCGGGCACCCAGTCCACCAACGTCATCCCCCAAAATTTTCCATCCGTCGAATAATCCCACCGTCGTCCCTCGAACGCTGCCCACCAGAGAGTGCTATGCCTACCAGCCCCAGCCATCCTTCCATTCTCACCCTCCCCCTATAGAGGTTTATTTTGAATTAGCTATGTTTTCCTAGTGAACACCCAAGTGACAGTAACATAATAATGGCTCAAAACTTAAGTTTTTGTGATAATAATGCCCCGTTTTTTTTGTTGGAAAACTTTATATGGGCATTAAGCTTACTTTTGGTGATTTGTTTTTGCAATTTTTTTTTTTTTTTTTTTTTTTTTTTTTTCCGGAAATGGGGAAAATAGGGGTAAAAAAGGGGAAACATAAAAAAAATTTAAACAAATCCCAAAAAATAGGAAAAGACATATAAAAATAAATAAAAAATATAGGTGTTGGAATTTTTCATTTTGGGACATCGGGGGGTGTCCCGGGTTG
>NC_079488.1:28435246-28452746 GCF_020520425.1 Spinacia oleracea
ACAGATATGTGGAAGACTTTCCAGCTGTATCTTAGAACATAGAAATTAATATTTTAATTTCCCACGCAACAACTCATGGTCTCCAATCCGTGTTGCCATTTCGAAACACGATGCTCTTTAGCTCGTCCTTGTCAATGGTTAACTCCAAAGGGTCTTGCTTGATCCCTTGCCAGTGTTTATGCGTGAAGCATCAATATTTAGCATATCTTTATTTCCTTGAGTCAGGAACTAATCTTATGTACCTTTTCAAGTACCATAAGTTTTTCTTGATATCAATCTAGTTGATCTTTACCTAGATCAATAGAGATTGGTGTATGTTCGTCATGCCCAAAGTCACACGATACGTTTTTGGCGATCCTCGTATTATATCATACATGATAAATTCTTTTGCAGAATAATTCCCAATTGAATTCTATTCATGTAACTTTAGCTCATTCAATTTCAGTAGATACTGAATCCAGCTAAATTCTTTGACATATAATATAGGTTAAGAATCTCACTTAGATCCTTTGATGTTTAACTTTAGTAAATGCTTATACATAGTTCAAACATTCTTTACTTAGATTTATTCACATGGGTCGAATATCTCCAATGGAGTCATTCGTGTTCGATTTAGTAAATGCCATTACTTAATCTAAAACATTAATATAAGATCTTTGTAAATAGATCTTAATACTCAGTATGCACTAAGTTTCGCCTTGGTCCAACATTGATGAATAATTTCAAATCTAAGTCATTAGCATTTGAATGTTATTTCACAATAGAGAGATATGTGTGTGATACACACAAGACCAATTAAGTTTTATGTACTCCCACTAAACTTCTTATATATCTATAAGAATCATGTACATTTTATGAAACTAAAATACTTATTAGCTTCACTAAAATACATTTCTAATTCCCAATTGCTTGCTTAAATCTGTACTTAGATTTCATAAGCTAGCTTTCTTTTTCAAGCATTTATTTGGATCCACAAATCCTATGACATACCATGTACATAGTTTATTCCAACATTTTATTGAGGAATTGTTTTGTCATCCAATTTCTATATGTACCGATATGCAATCATTGCTTGAATTATAGACTTGAGCATTACGATTATGCATGAGGTTTCAACACAATCCATGCCATGAATTTGCTTGTAACCTTTTAGCAACTAATCTAGCTTTGTGCGTGAACACAATTCCATGTTTAATGGTTTTTATCCTTAAAACAAACTTGCAACCAATAGGTGTGAAACTATTCTTGCAAATCAACAAAATTTCAATTTTGTCATCAAAACATTGAGTATGTTTTATGGCCTCTAACCATTTAAAAATATAGTCTATATATGGCCTCTAACCATTTTAGGGAATTTATATTTCGTCATAGCTTTCTTACAAGTCACAAACTCATTAATCTATATGATAATAGTTTGACTGCAAGTTGTAGGTTTCTTCACTATTTAATAGAAGAATCTCATAGTTTCATTGACCTGATCTCTATGTTTCTTCACTATCTAATAGAAGAATCTCATAGTTTCAGTGACTTGAATTCTATGCCTACTTGGGTATAGAACATCAAACAATAGAATATCAATAGCCACTTGAAAGTCCTTTGAATATTCTGTTCTCCTTGAAGCACTTGTAAAGTCTTCTAAGAGATGTCTATTCTTTAAAGCCACTTCTAAAGTCCTTAAAGAATAAGTTCGGATTTTCTGAAGCACTTCGAAAAGCCTCCGGAATGTCCGTTTATGTTTGTTGTTCGCCTCGAAGACTTTCGAGGTCTATTTTCTCCCACTTGTCATTTTGGAAACGAATCTCCAAAAGGACATTATTTCGAGCAAACAAACATTATGTTCTCAAAAATTCGTGGTAGAAACAATACCCTTGTGTCTCATTTGAATAAATCACAATGAAACATATATCTATACTTGGGCCCTAGTTTGTCGAATGACAAACACTAAGCTCCCACTGAGTTTTGCAACTCTCTAGATATATTTTATGAAAAGTTATTCTAAAATTACTTTTCAATAGCTTTGACGAATTTGGTTTAGTTTGGTGGTAGTTGAGCATTTTGTTTTAGAAATGATAGGAAAAGTCTTTATGATTCATCATTGATCGAATCAAGTACTAATTGACTTCGATTACTCCAACATAGATATGCCATATCTTATGGACCTAGATTGTGAAATTACAACACACAATCATTGATGATCATATTTGGTCTCAAGTAATCATCAACATGATCTAACCTAGATCTTTATGATTTCTTGCCAAGTGGATTTTATACTTCTGAATCTTGGAACTACCCAAACAGATTCAACTTATATCACATTTGAGTCAATAAACCTATATTCACTCAAACTTTATAGGTTGCTAGTGATGCTTTGTTTTATTGCTTCTTAGGCAATAAGTACTTTTACTTCAACTTTATAGGTTGCTAGTGATGCTTTGTTTGGAATTACTTATCCAAGCAGTTCACAGATATGTGGATTACTTTCCAGCTGTATCTTAGAACATAGAAATTAATATTTTAATATCCCACGCAACAACTCATGGTCTCCAATCCATGTTGCCATTTCAAAACACGATGCTCTATAGCTCGTCCTTATCAATGGTTAACTCCAAAGGGTCTTGCTTGATCCTTTGCCAGTGTTTATGCGTATAGCATCAATATTTAGCATATCTTTATTTCCTTGAATCAAGAACTATTCCTATGTACCTTTTCAAGTACCATAAGTATTCTTGATCTCAATCTAGTTGATCTTCACTTAGATCAATAGAGATTGGTATATGTTCGTCATGGCTAAAGTCATACGATACGTTTTTGGCGATCCTCATATTATATCATACATGATAAATTCTTTTGCAGAATAATTCCCAATTGAATTCTATTCATGTAACTTTAGCTCATTCAATTTCAGTAGATACTGAATCCAGCTAAATTCTTTGACATATAATATAGGTTAAGAATCTCACTTAGATCCTTTGATGTTTAACTTTAGTAAATGCTTATACATAGTTCAAACATTCTTTACTTAGATTTATTCACATGGGTCGAATATCTCCAATGGAGTCATTCGTGTTCGATTTAGTAAATGCCATTACTTAATCTAAAACATTAATATAAGATCTTTGTAAATAGATCTTAATACTCAGTATGCACTAAGTTTCGCCTTGGTCCAACATTGATGAATAATTTCAAATCTAAGTCATTAACATTTGAATGTTATTTCACAATAGAGAGATATGTGTGTGATACACACAAGACCAATTAAGTTTTATGTACTCCCACTAAACTTCTTATATATCTATAAGAATCATGTACATTTTATGAAACTAAAATACTTATTAGCTTCACTAAAATACATTTCTAATTCCCAATTGCTTGCTTAAATCTGTACTTAGATTTCATAAGCTAGCTTTCTTTTTCAAGCATTTATTTGGATCCACAAATCCTATGACATACCATGTACATAGTTTATTCCAACATTTTATTGAGGAATTGTTTTGTCATCCAATTGCTATATGTACCGATATGCAATCATTGCTTGAATTATAGACTTGAGCATTACGATTATGCATGAGGTTTCAACACAATCCATGCCATGAATTTGCTTGTAACCTTTTAGCAACTAATCTAGCTTTGTGCGTGAATACAATTCCATGTTTGATGGTTTTTATCCTTAAAACAAACTTGCAACCAATAGGTGTGAAACTATTCTTGCAAATCAACAAAATTTCAATTTTGTCATCAAAACATTGAGTATGTTTTATGGCCTCTAACCATTTAAACATATAGTCTATATATGGCCTCTAACCATTTTAGGGAATTTATATTTCGTCATAGCTTTCTTATAAGTCACAAACTCATTAATCTATATGATAATAGTTTGACTGCAAGTTGTAGGTTTCTTCACTATTTAATAGAAGAATCTCATAGTTTCATTGACCTGATCTCTATGTTTCTTCACTATCTAATAGAAGAATCTCATAGTTTCAGTGACTTGAATTCTATGCCTACTTGGGTATAGAACATCAAACAATAGAATATCAATAGCCACTTGAAAGTCCTTTGAATATTCTGTTCTCCTTGAAGCACTTGTAAAGTCTTCTAAGAGATGTCTATTCTTTAAAGCCACTTCTAAAGTCCTTAAAGAATAAGTTCGGATTTTCTGAAGCACTTCGAAAAGCCTCCGGAATGTCCGTTTATGTTTGTTGTTCGCCTCGAAGACTTTCGAGGTCTATTTTCTCCCACTTGTCATTTTGGAAACAAATCTCCAAAAGGACATTATTTCGAGCAAACAAACATTATGTTCTCAAAAATTCGTGGTAGAAACAATACCCTTGTGTCTCATTTGAATAAATCACAATGAAACATATATCTATACTTGGGCCCTAGTTTGTCGAATGACAAACACTAAGCTCCCACTGAGTTTTGCAACTCTCTAGATATATTTTATGAAAAGTTATTCTAAAATTACTTTTCAATAGCTTTGACGAATTTGGTTTAGTTTGGTGGTAGTTGAGCATTTTGTTTTAGAAATTATAGGAAAAGTCTTTATGATTCATCATTGATCGAATCAAGTACTAATTGACTTCGATTACTCCAACATAGATATGCCATATCTTATGGACCTAGATTGTGAAATTACAACACACAATCATTGATGATCATATTTGGTCTCAAGTAATCATCAACATGATCTAACCTAAATCTTTATGATTTCTTGCCAAGTGGATTTTATACTTCTGAATCTTGGAACTACCCAAACAGATTCAACTTATATCACATTTGAGTCAATAAACCTATATTCACTCAAACTTTATAGGTTGCTAGTGATGCTTTGTTTTATTGCTTCTTAGGCAATAAGTACTTTTACTTCAACTTTATAGGTTGCTAGTGATTCTTTGTTTGGAATTACTTATCCAAGCAGTTCACAGATATGTGGATTACTTTCCAGCTGTATCTTAGAACATAGAAATTAATATTTTAATATCCCACGCAACAACTCATGGTCTCCAATCCATGTTGCCATTTCAAAACACGATGCTCTATAGCTCGTCCTTATCAATGGTTAACTCCAAAGGGTCTTGCTTGATCCTTTGCCAGTGTTTATGCGTGTAGCATCAATATTTAGCATATCTTTATTTCCTTGAATCAAGAACTATTCCTATGTACCTTTTCAAGTACCATAAGTATTCTTGATCTCAATCTAGTTGATCTTCACTTAGATCAATAGAGATTGGTATATGTTCGTCATGGCTAAAGTCATACGATACATTTTTGGCGATCCTCATATTATATCATACATAATAAATTCTTTTGCAGAATAATTCCCAATTGAATTCTATTCATGTAACTTTAGCTCATTCAATTTCAGTAGATACTGAATCCAGCTAAATTCTTTGACATATAATATAGGTTAAGAATCTCACTTAGATCCTTTGATGTTTTAACTTAGTAAATGCTTATACGTAGTTCAAACATTCTTTACTTAGATTTATTCACATGGGTCGAATATCTCCAATGGAGTCTTTCGTGTTTGATTTAGTAAATGCCATTACTTAATCCAAAACATTAATATAAGATCTTTGTAAATAGATCTTAATACCCAGTATGTACTAAGTTTCGCCTTGGTCCATCATTGATGAATAATTTCAAATCTAAGTCATTAGCATTTGAATGTTATTTCACAATAGAGAGATATGTGTGTGATACACATAGGACCAAATAAGTTTTTATGTACTCCCACTAAACTTCTTATACATCTATAAGAATCATGTATATTTTATGAAACTAAAATGCTTATTAGCTTCACTTAAAATACAGTTCCAATTCCCAATTGCCTGCTTAAATCTGTACTTAGATTTTATAAGCTAGCTTTCCTTTTCAAGCATTTATTTGGATCCACAAATTCTATGACATACCATGTACATATTATATTCCAACATTTGATTGAGGAATACGTTTTGTCATCCAATTGCCATATGTACCAATATGCAATCATTGCTTGAATTATAGACTTAAGCATTACGATTTTGCATGAGGTTTCAACACAATCCATGCCATGAATTTGCTTGTAACCTTTAGCAACTAATCTAGCTTTGTGTGTGAACACAATTCCATGTTTGATGGTTTTTATCCTTAAAACAAACTTGCAACCAATAGGTGTGAAACTATTCTTGCAAATCAACAAAATTTCAATTTTGTCATCAAAACATTGGTTATGTTTTATGGCCTTTATCCATCTAAAACATTTGAGTCTATATATGGCCTCTAACCATTTTAGGGAATCTATATTTTGTCATAGCTTTCTTACAAGTCACAAACTCATTAATTTATATGATAATAGTTTGACTGCAAGTTGTAGGTTTCTTCACTATTTAATAGAAGAATCTCATAGTTTCATTGACCTGATCTCTATGTTTCTTCACTATCTAATAGAGGAACCTCATAGTTTCAGTGACTTGAATTCTATGCCTACTAGGGTATAGAACATCAAACAACAGAATGTCAATAGCCACTTGAAAGTCCTTTGAATATTCTGTTCTCCTTGAAGCACTTGTAAAGTCTTCTAAGAGATGTCTATTCTTTAAAACCACTTCTAAAGTCTTTAAAGGATAAGTTCGGATTTTCTGAAGCACTTCGAAAATCCTCCGGAATGTCCGTTTATGTTTGTTGTTCGCCTCGAAGACTTTCGAGGTCTATTTTCTCCAACTTGTCATTTTGGAAACGAATCTCCAAAAGGACATCATTTCGAGCAAACAAACATTATGTTCTCAAAAATTCGTGGTAGAAACAATACCCTTGTGTCTCATTTGAATAAATCACAATGAAACATATATCTATACTTGGGCCTTAGTTTGTCGAATGACAAACACTAAGCTCCCACTGAGTTTAGCAACTCTCTAGATATATTTTATGAAAAGTTATTCTGAAATTACTTTTCAATAGCTTTGACGAATTTGGTTTAGTTTGGTAGTAGTTGAGCATTTTGTTTTAGAATTTATAGGAAAAGTCTTTATGATTAATCATTGATTGAATCAAGTACTAATTGACTTCGATTATTCCAACTAAGATATGCCATATCTTATGGACCTAGATTGTGAAATTACAACACACAATCATTGATGATCATATTTGGTCTCAAGTAATCATCAACATGATCTAACCTAGATCTTTATGATTTCTTGCCAAGTGGATTTTATATTTCTGAATCTTTGAACTAGCCAAACAGATTCAACTTATATCACTTTTGAGTAAATAAACCTATATTCACTCAGATCCATGTGAAATAATAAAGTCATAAAATCTTTCTTTAGCTTTGAACTCTATTGTCTAGGCGTTCTAACAATAGTTCATATCTTTTGTTACTTTCAACAAGTAAGACTAGTCGTCTTAAATTGATTTAAAATCAATGAACTTTCAAAAGTCCATAGAGCTTTTGAATGTTAACTTGTTGATATGGTCTAAGCAACAATGCCAAAGATTAGTGGAACTCAAACCAAGGGTTTGATTTGAACCTAGTAAAGTTCTTTAAAGAGTTGTTTGTTTTAATCAAGCATATTGACTCAACCTGTAATTGACCATTTCATTCAAATAAACAAACAAACATTGTTTTTGTTTTTCTTGAATGTGAGTCTTTCTGTGTTTGAAAACAGAAATTTAGGTATGTTGATTATGGAACAAAATAGCCATTAAGTTCCAGCCTTTGAAAGGACTTAAAACAAACTAGATGACCCTACAACTAATGTAGCATTGCCATGCTTCATTTCCCACTTGTAGGTCATTAGTGTATCCTAGCTTCCATTGTTTGAGTTATTACCGAAGTAAGAACCTCAAGCGGTATATGATACCAAGGAAGTTTGATTTCTAGGTTACTTCTCTTTAAACATAAACTTATAGGTAGAAACGGAATCGTAAATTCCTTTCATTTGTTCCTTTGTTTTCCTATTTCTTGTACCCTTTCTTATAGTCTTAAGAATTGAATTCTTTAGTGTTGACTTTTATACTTTGTTAGACATGTCCAATGTCACCAACAAGGTTCTTTACCATTTTAATTTATGTTGAATATTTTGTTTCAACTAGATGATCTTACCAGAAGCTTCTAAAGTTCTCTAAGCATCGATCTATTTGAATGTCTAGGGACTAGACTCATTCGAGAATTAAATGGACAAAGATATTAGGTTGTTAACCATTGGTAAAGCTGAGCGTTTAAGCTCAATGCTTTATGATCTCAAAACTACAGTGTATTTTGAATTCACAAGCACCAATTGGTTTGCCATTCGATTTTGATATTCGAAAACAACCATAAAAGTCGCGAAAAGAAACGTACATTTTAAATTGCTCATTTTCTCTCATTTCCGTGAATCGTTCTTGGATTCACTACCAATCGAGGAAATTTACTGTTACCTTTCTAAAAGGATTTACTGCAGTGCAAGATTTTTAATTATAAACAATAATTAAAACATACATTGAAGCATGCAAAGTCTAAACATTTATCATGAATAATAACTTGAAATTAAAGCAACCATGCAATTCAAACAAGTTATTAGCATTTTATTCGAATTTATTGTTCCGGCAGGTGTGAATAAAATGATTCCAAGACCCTAAAACTATTGAAGAATTAAGCACAGTTTGTCGACTCAATTCTAAAACATCTTAGGTAAGCAAAAGCCTTTTGCTAATAGTCTAGAAACTACTCTTGGTTGATAGGTACGTCTAAGAACTTATTAGGTAAACCTATCGATTTTGCCACGACATAAAAGGACTCCTTACTTATATCGTTGAGTTTCACCAAAACTAACATGTACTCACAATTATTTGTGTACCTTACCCCTTTAGGACCAATAAGTAACACCTCGCTGAGCGAAAACTATTACTAGATTGATGTAAAGGATATCCAAGCAAGTGTATATTTTGGCATGGCACCTTTTAACTCAATTTTTAAGTTTGGAACTTAAGGCTCTTACTATGTTGGTTAGATTTTAAGTGAACTAAAATCCTTAATCATGCAACATAATCAAGCCGTAATCTCATGCATTTTAAGACATATTTAAAGCAATAAATAACTTAAAACATGCATAAGATAAATGTGATCTAGTATGGCCCGACTTCATCTTGAAGCTTTAACTTCAAAGTCCGTCTTGAAAATCTCCGTGGGAGGCACCATTTTCTTCAAATAGGATAAGCTATAATTAAAACTAATTACAACTATTTGATGGTACGCAGACCATATTTGAATTGAAAAACAACTTTGGTACTTTAGACCAATTACATTCAAATTAATGGTACGCAGACCATATTTTCTATCCTATTTGGGCCATACTAGTCACTTCATAACCTGCAAAACAGTACATATACAATATATACCATTCACCCATTCATTATCATGAATGGCCCACATAGCTGGTTAGTAAAACACATTATGCATCACGTAAACATTTGCAGCAATTAATCAAGGGCACCAATAATCTACCAATTATTCAGTCCTTATTAATTCTAATCAAGTTATTTTAACCTTAAGGATTTGTAGACCTAATCAAGAGTTTTATGACTAAAAGGGCTCCCACTTAAACCAATAAATTCATATGCTTTACTAATTTTAAACATAAAAATGTATTTCAAGTCTAACCGGAAACATACAAATTTAATTAAAATTTAAAGCTCATATAAATTTATAATTGAATCCAAAAAGTTTAATTTAATTTCAGTCGTATTTAAATTAATTCATGATTTTAATTTTAGTAAAATAATTAGAATAAATAAAATTTATTATAATTACAATATTCAAAATTAAAATCCAAGAAAATAATTTAAATTATTAATTTTAAAATTAATTAAAATTACGTAAACTGAAAAATTTCAAATTAAACATTCAAAACGATCTAATCGCAACGCAAACACCCTACGCATTGCACGCCCATGGGCCGCACGCACACAGCCATCGCTGGCCATGTGCGCGCAGCCCATGCGCTCGTCGCATAGCTGCTGCATCTTCCATCGCAAGCCATCGCACGCTATGGTGCTCGCTGCGCGCGCTCCATCGCTCGCTGCGCGCGCTCCATCGCTCGCTGCGCGCGCTCCATCGCTCGCTGCGCGCGCTCCATCGCTCGCTGCGCGCGCTCCTTCGCTCGCTGCGCGCGCTCCATCGCTCGCTGCGCGCGCGACATCGCTCGCTGTGCGCGCGAGCCATTGCTCGCTGTGCGCGCGACATCGCTCGCTGTGCGCGCGAGCCATTGCTCGCTGTGCGCGCGACATCGCTCGCTGTGCGCGCGAGCCATTGCGCGCGTTCAACGCTGGGCGCAGTGCTCGTGGCACGCGAGCTTGCGCTCGCTGCGCGCGAGGCTGCGCGCTCTTGCGCGAGGCAGTGCGCGTTGTGGCGCAGCTCGCTTGCTGCCCACACGCGACTGCCTTGGCTTGCCTTTCGCCCATGCCCATTTGTTCATAGCTCGTGGCCCACAACACAAGGCAGGGCTGCCGCCTTGTGCTCGTGCACCATGCCCTTGCTCATTGCATTCGTGCCGCACGGGCGACGAGCTCCCTTGCTCGTCGTCGCATGCCCGCACTATACAACACCCCTTAAGGGTAACACGAAGCGTCCATTGCTTTGTGCGTGCAAGTTATATGAACGAATCGCATAAAAATTCAAAATTTATATTTAAAATTAATGACAAATTAATAAATAATATTAATTTCATAATTTTAGGGCGAAAAATCGAAAATTTATTATTCAATTGATTTCCGATTGTCATAGATTCAAGTCTAGGTCATAAAAATTTAAAATTTATCATAAATTTACAATTTTTATGGTGGTTTTTAATCATAGGTTTCTAATTAAATTATAATTAATTATGAAAATCAAATTAATTCTAAATTATTCTAATTTTCAACAAATTAATCATAATTACAAATTAGATTGCATAATTAACAAGGCTAGGCATTCAAACTTGTTAAACATATACAGTAGGTCAATCAAAAATTCAAGATTTATCAACAAGAATCGCAAATATTTAATTTAACATCTTAAATTTACGAAATTTTGCATTCGAAAAACTAAAACCTTCGAAAAGTCATAGTTAGGCTTCGAATTTGAGAATTCTGGGTTCGGCAGAAAAATATTATTTTTGTCAAAATTTTAGAATGCCTTTTACATGCGGAATTGACACAAAAATCACTCGATTTGGATGAGTAACGAAGAAACTGCCGAAAAACTGCGTACGTATAATTAAATAAACGCAATTTGCAATTAATTAACAATTACGAAAATTAATCACCCCTTTTAATTCTTGCAAATTTGTAATATTTAACCATGTTCATGCAATTTAGATTATGAAAATAATAAGGGGCTCGTGATACCACTGTTAGGTTATGATACATATGATATTACATAAATCATGCGGAAACAACCATTAACCCAGGAATACATATTATTTACACATAATCATATAGCATAATTTAGATGCATACTCTTTGTTGCGTGCCTTCCCTAGCTGCGCCCGAACCGAACAAGAACAAGTCTTTAGGACTCCAAGTGTCGTCCCTCCGTAGATAGTCCACAGCACGTCCGGATCCGCCTTAAGATTGACCAACTAGAATCGCCCTTAAGGTACTAGAATTTTCGGCAATATTGAGCAAGGAATGTGGCTGAATTTTTTTTCCCAAAACTCACTTTGAATACTTGAATTTATCTCTTAAAATATGTGACCCTAGGAACGTATTTATAGAGTTATGGAAAGGGAATTGTAATCCTAGTAGGACACGAATTAATTAAACTTAGAATCCTACAAGAACTCTAATTAATTAATTTATCCTTTTAGGAATAGGAATTTAACCATATACTAACTCTAATAGTTTTAGGAATCATGCATGAACACAAACTCACACACACACATGGCAGCCACAAGGGCCGCCCATGCGCGTGCGTGCGAGCAACAGCCCACGCAGCGAGGCCCACGCAGCCGTGGCCTTGGCGCGCGCTGGGCCTGCCTTGCGGTAGGCCTGGGCGCTGCCTTGGCTGGGCTTGTGGCGCGCGCGTTTGGCTTGCTGGGCGATGGCCCGGCTTCGTGCTAAGCCTTCGTCCAGCAGGCCTCGTCCGATGCTAATTCGTACGATACGCTTCCGATTAAATTCCCGGTTCCGGAATTCATTTCCGATACGAACAATATTTAATATTTCCGATTCCGGAATCAATTTCCGTTTCGAACAAATATTTAATATTTCCGTTTCCGGAATTATTTTCCGATTCCGATAATATTTCCGATTCTGACAATATTTCCGTTTCCGGCAATATTTCCGATTCTGGTAATATTTCCATTTCCGATAATATTTTCCGATACGTACCATGTTTCCGTTTCCGGCAACATCTACGACTTGGATAATATTTATATTTCTGATACGATCCATATTTCCGTTTCCGGCAATATCATCGTTTCCGGAGTATTCATTTCTTGCCTGTGACGATCTCAGCTCCCACTGAAACCAAGATCCGTCGATTCCGAATATCCATAGATGGAGTATCTAATGCCATTAAATACTTGATCCGTTTACGTACTATTTGTGTGACCCTACTGGTTCAGTCAAGAGTAAGCTGTAGATTAATATCATTAATTCCACTTGAACTGAAGCGGCCTCTAGCTAGGCATTCAGTTCACTTGATCTCACTGAATTATGAACTTGTTAATTAATACTGAACCGCATTTATTAGACTTAACATAGAATGCATACTTGGACCAAGGGCATTATTTCCTTCAAATCAAATAGTTGTAATTAGTTTTAATTATAGCTTATCCTATTTGAAGAAAATGGTGCCTCCCACGGAGATTTTCAAGACGGACTTTGAAGTTAAAGCTTCAAGATGAAGTCGGGCCATACTAGATCACATTTATCTTATGCATGTTTTAAGTTATTTATTGCTTTTAAATATGTCTTAAAATGCATGAGATCAAAAGCTTGATTATGTTGCATGATTAAGGATTTTAGTTCGCTTAAAATCTAACCAACATAGTAAGAGCCTTAAGTTCCAAACTTAAAAATTGAGTTAAAAGGTGCCATGCCAAAATATACACTTGCTTGGCTATCCTTTACATCAATCTAGTAATAGTTTTCGCTCAGCTAGGTGTTACTTATTGGTCCTAAAGGGGCAAGGTACACAAATAATTGTGAGTACATGTTAGTTTTGGTGAAACTCAACGATATAAGTAAGGAGTCCTTTTATGTCGTGGCAAAATCGATAGGTTTACCTAATAAGTTCTTAGACGTACCTATCAACCAAGAATAGTTTCTAGACTATTAGCAAAAGGCTTTTGCTTACCTAAGGTGTTTTAGGATTAAGTCGACAAACTGTGCTTAGTTCTTCAATGATTTTAGGATCTTGGAATCATTTTATTCACACCTGCCGGAACACATAACTTGAATAAAATGCTTAATAAACATTGAATTATGCATGTATGCTAGAATTTAAGTTTATTAAGAGAAACTGTGAATGGTTATTTATTTGTTTATTCTTTTCAATTGTAGTTTTAAATATGGCAAACAACAATTCATTCAACATTCGATCAATTCTCGAAAAGGAGAAGTTGAACGGGAAAAACTTCCTTGACTGGCAAAGGAACTTGCAAATAGTTCTTATGCAGGATGAAAAGGAGTATATCCTAGAAGAGGCGATGCCCGAAGCCGCAGGCGACGGGGTCACTCAGGCAGCCCTGAATCGTTGGATTGATGCCAACAAGGATGTGAAATGTCTAATGCTCGCCACCATGAGTGCGGATCTGCAGAAAACGTTCATCAACTCAGATGCTTTCACAATCATCAGTGAGTTGAAGAACATGTTCCAAGATCTGGCTCGAGTCGAAAGATTCGAGACTCATAGGCAAATTCTTGAGACCAAGCTTAAGAAAGGCGAGCCCGTAAGTCCACATGTTCTCAAAATGATTGGACTCATTGAGAATATGAGTCGGCTGGATCAGCAATTTTCTCAGGAAATGGCTATAGACACCATCCTCCATTCTCTTCATAGCGGGTATGATCAGTTCAAACTGAACTACAGTATGAATAGTCTGGACAAAACGCTCACTGAGCTTTACGGTATGCTGAAGACCGCTGAAAAGACGCTCAAAAGTGATAAGCAGGATGTGCTTATGTACACGCCCGGATGTTGCGTACGCACTCAGTGCTACGAGCAGATACCAGTCAGACCCAGGAGAGGCGCATTGGACTGCTGCCAAGAATATTCTGAAGTACCTGAAAAGGCACAAAGATGACTTCCTGGTCTATGGTGGAGATGATGAATTAATTGTAAAGGCTATACGGACGCAAGTTTCCAAACCGACAAAGATGATTTCAGATCACAGTCTGGGTTTGTCTTCTGCCTCAACGGAGGAGCAGTAAGCTGGAAAAGTGCTAAGCAAAGCACCATTGCGGATTCTACAACTGAAGCGGAGTACATTGTTGCACATGAAGCAGCAAAGGAAGCTATATGGCTAAGGAAGTTCATAGGTGAACTTGGTGTAGTCCCCTCCATTAAAGGACCAATAGCCCTGTATTGTGATAATAACGGAGCTATTGCACAGGCAAAGGAGCCTAGACACCACCAGAGAGTCAAGCATGTACTTCGTAGATTTCACCTTCTACGAGAGTTCGTTGAAAGAAAAGAAGTCGAGATAAGAAAAATTGGAACTGATGACAACATATCAGATCCATTGACTAAACCTCTGCCGCAGGCGAAGCACAACTCGCACACTGCAGCTATAGGAATCAAGCATATTGGAGAATGGCTTTGATGACCCTGTTTAATGTTTTAAAGTTTTAGAGTTTAAATCTTTGTAAAACATTATTGGTTAATCATTCACAATAAATGAAAAGAATTCATTTTTGCATTTAATTTGTGGTTTATTAAATGATGAGTCCCTTCAATTTGACAATATATTCAAGATAGACTGTCAGGACCAGTCCTGTGACTAAGAAATGTCTATCAAGTGAACTTGAATGTCAAAGGTTGAAAATGGTCCCTAGTCGGAGTTTTCTATAAAATTGGACGCATAGAAAACGTTACACGATTAGAATGCAAGATGACTAGTAGTTCTGTTTATTGAACTATGTGGACATGGCAATGTCATAATCATTTGCATAGATACTTACTTTGTGAAGACTAGTATCGGACAAGACCTATGAAACTTTACTGTAAGAGATGAAAATCTGTCATAAGTAAATTTCATTAAAATTATTAGACACTAAATCCTCAATACCTGAGTGATTTGAGATTACTTGTTTGAGAACTGGTTACTTTGACGTTGACCAACCGTCGCACCGTAAAAGGAGGCTATAAAGGCAACGCTCAGGTAATCACCTATCAAACGAAGTCTAATCTCAAGATCGCAAGATTGGGATTGTCCTCCCATAAATCGGGATGAGATGCTTAAAAGTTGTACAAGGCCACTCGGAGAGCTAGAAACTGTGAAATGCATGGCCGTGCTCGGATGAATCATAGGCTATGATTATCTGTTTATTTGATCAGTTGAACTCTGAAACCGAGAAACACCTTTGGACATAATAAGGATGACAACTCTTACCTTATGTTCAAGAGCAAGCATCAAGCGACAAAGGAATTAGGAAATGCACACTTGTCCCTAAGGACAAGTGGGAGACTGAAGGAAATAATGCCCTTGGTCCAAGTATGCATTCAATGTTAAGTCTAATAAATGCGGTTCAGTATTAATTAACAAGTTAATAATTCAGTGAGATCAAGTGAGCTGAATGCCTAGCTAGAGGCCGCTTCAGTTCAAGTGGAATTAATGATATTAATCCACAGCTTACTCTTGACTGAACCCGTAGGGTCACACAAATAGTACGTAAACGGATCAAGTATTTAATGGCATTAAATACTCCATCTATGGATATTCGGAATCGACGGATCTTGGTTTCAGTGGGAGCTAAGATCGTCACAGGCAAGAAAAGAATACTCCGGAAACGATGATATTGCCGGAAACGGAAATATGGATCGTATCGGAAATATAAATATTATCCAAGACATAGATGTTGCCGGAAACGGAAACATGGTACGTATCGGAAAATATTATCGGAAATGGAAATATTGCCGGAATCGGAAATATTGCCGGAAACGGAAATATTGTCAGAATCGGAAATATTATCGGAATCGAAAATTAATTCCGGAAACGGAAATATTAAATATTTGTTCGAAACGGAAATTAATTCCGGAATCGGAAATATTAAATATTGTTCGTATCGGAAATGAATTCCGGAATCGAGAATTTAATCGGAAGCGTATCGTACGAATTAGCATCGGACGAGGCCTGCAGCAAGCCAAGCGCAACAACCACACGCCAAGCATACGACCAGGCCCAGCGCAAAAGCCAGGCCCAGCCGTAGCTTGGGCGCGCGCGCGGGCAAGGCTGCGACAGTGGGCCTTGCGCTGTGCGCTCGGCGTGGGCCGCAAGGCCTGCGTGCGGGCGTGCGGTGCTTGTGCGCCACTCGTGTGTGTTACTCGGAATCCTAAGGCTACCGGGATTCGTAATATGATTAAATCTAATCCTAATAGATAAACTTTGTTTAATTAGAATCCTAGTAGGGTTATAATTAAATAGATTTGTATTCTAATAGGATTATAATTCCTTTCCATAAACTCTATAAATAAGTGCCTAGGGTCACATATTTACAACGAGTTTTCAAGTATTAAAAGTGAGTTTTTGAGAGAAAAATTCAGTCACACATCTTGCCTAAAAGTGCCGAAAATTAATAGTACTTTAAGGGTGATTCTAGTTGGTCAATCTTAAGGCGGATCCGGACGTGCTGTGGACTATCTACAGAGGGACGACACTTGGAGTCCTAAAGACTTGTTCTTGTTCGGTTCGGGCGCAGCTAGGGAAGGCACGCAACAACGAGTATGCATCTAAACTATGCTAAATGATTATGTGTAAATAATATGTATTCCTGGCTTAATGGTTGTTTCCGCATGATTTATGAATTGTCATATGTATCATAACCTTACACGCCCCGCTCAGGCATAGTTCACCATCTTTCGGGTCCCGACAGGTATGCTCACACTCGAACCCTTCTCAGAAGATCAAGGTCGGTCGGCGGTGCACCCGCTAGGGGATCCCGCCAATTAGCTTCCTTGCGCCGTACGGGTTTACTCGCCCGTTGACTCGCACACATGTCAGACTCCTTGGTCCGTGTTTCAAGACAGGCCGAATGGGGGGCCCGCAGGCCGACGCCTGGAGCGCGTAGGTGCCGAAGCATGCCGTGACGGCGTGCGCTCCCTACCACAATCGAGAGGACGACGCTCCCGGCGAGCCGGGGTTTTGCCGCCCTCCCAATCCGCGTCGGTCCGCGCCCCGAGCCGATCGGCGGACCGGCTTTTGGCCGTTCCACATCCGACCGGGGCGCATCGCCGGCCCCCATCTGCTTCCCTCCCGACAATTTCAAGCACTCTTTGACTCTCTTTTCAAAGTCCTTTTCATCTTTCCCTCGCGGTACTTGTTCGCTATCGGTCTCTCGC
>NC_079488.1:28457746-28460246 GCF_020520425.1 Spinacia oleracea
GTCAAGTCGGGACGTTAGCCGTATTGCGCGCCAAATCCACTACCGTCATCCCCCGACTATACGTAGCCGAAAAATTACCTCAATGCATCGTTGGATTTTGTTTCCGAACAACGAAATCTCGAGGTCAAGTCGGTACTATGGCCGTGTCGCAGGCCAATTCCACTACCGTCATCCCCCGAAAAACTCCGTCAATCGAACCGTAAAAACTCGTGGTCAAGTCGGGACTTTTTCCGTATAGCGGGCCGAGTCCACCACCGTCATCCCACAAATTCTTAGAGCCAACAACAAAATCCGTCACAATTCCTACGAGGTATGTTCGAAGGACGACGTCGACTAGATTTTAGTCCGCGCTCGTAGGCTGCTCGCTCCACTTCCCGCAAGAACAGACTGCATCCGGTCGACAAGTCCCAAACTCCCCTCCGCTAACCCATCAGAGAGACGAACGCGGGACCATTGCGGCATACGAAAAACCAAGGTCAAGTCGGGACATTAGCCGTATTGCGGGCCAAATCCACCACCATCATCCCCCGACTTTACGGAGCCAAAAAATTCCCTCAATGCATCGTTGGATTTTGTTTCCGATCAAAGAATACTCGAGGTCAATTCGGTACTATGGCCGTGACGCAGGCCAATTCCACTACCGTCATCCCCCGAATCACTCCGCCATTCGAACCTTAAAAACTCGTGGTCAAGTCGGGACTTCTTTCGTATAAGGGGCCAAATCCACCACCGTCATCCCACGAATTCTTAGAGCCAACAACAAAATCCGTCAATGCATCGTGGGCATTTTTTATAAAAAAAAAATATCCGGGTCAAGTCGGGTCTCGGGCCATATCTCGGGCACCCGGTCCACCACCGTCATCCCCCAAAATTTTCCATCCGTCGAATAATCCCACCGTCGTCCCTCGAATGTCATGGGCATGTATAGTGTCGTAGGGGGGCCGACCATGCCCAACGCTGCCCACCAGAGAGTGCTATGCCTACCAGCCCCAGCCATCCTTCCACTCTCACCCTCCCCCTATAGAGGTTTATTTTGAATTAGCTATGTTTTCCTAGTGAACACCCAAGTGACAGTAACATAATAATGGCTCAAAACTTGAGTTTTTGTGATAATAATGCCCCGTTATATGGGCATTAAGCTTAATGTTGGTGATTTTTTTTGTGCAATTTAATTTTTTATTTTTTTCCGGAAATGGGGAATATAGGGGTAAAAAAGGGGAAAAATCAAAAAAATTCAAAAAAATCCCAAAAAATAGGAAATGACATCTAAAAGTATATAAAAAATATTGGTGTTGGAAATTTTCATTTTGGGACCTCGGGGGGTGTCCCGGGTTGCTATTTTTGGAAAGTTTTCGAGAAAATTCATTTCATTCATTCATGATGTGTTTGTTTGTTCATGCACAAACAATACCAAACCAAACATATATTATTATGATTTACAAAACTTATATAGTTTACAAACCAAACCAAACATGTATTGAGACTTTCCCATGGTCGGAACCATCTCATTCATTCGTATCGTGTGCTTATAGTCGGAGCATTGTGCATGTGGTCCGATCGTTGTGCCTTGGGAATGTGGTACCATGCCTTGCGTGCCTATAGATTCCATGCCTTGCCTTAGGCTATGCCTTGCCTTGGTCCATGCCATGCCATCCCGTGCTTTGGGCCATGGCATCCCGTGCCTTGGGCCATGCCATCCCGTAAGCAGCGCCCATGAGCAGCCCATGAGCAGCCCATGAGCAGCGCCCATGGTGCCAGCGCCCATGAGGCCAGCGCCCATGTGCCAGCGCCCATGAGGCCAGCGCCAATGTGCCAGCGCCCATGAGGCCAGCGCCCATGAGCAGCGCCCATGGTTCCAGCGCCCATGTGCCATCGCCCATGAGGCCAGCGCCCATGAACAGCGACCATGGTGCCATCGCCCATGAGGCCAGCGCCCATGAGCAGCGCCCATGGTGCTTGCCTGCGAGCAGCAAGCAACGCCCATGGTACTTGCCTGCGACCAGCGACCAGCGCCCATGGTGCTTGCCTGCGACCAGCGACCAGCGTTCAGCGTCCATGGTGCTTGCCTGCGACGAGCGACCAGCGCCCAGCGCCCATGGTGCTTGCTTGCGAGCAGCGACCATGCCTTACGATTTTTTTTTGCCACGGTTTGTCCAACGCCTAAGTATGGCCCTCTGGTGAAGGAAATAATGCCCTTGGTCCAAGTATGCATTCTATGTTAAGTCTAATAAATGCGGTTCAGTATTAATTAACAAGTTAATAATTCAGTGAGATGAAGTGAGCTGAATGCCTAGCTAGAGGCCGCTTCAGTTCAAGTGGAATTAATGACATTAATCCACAGCTTACTCTTGACTGAACCCGTAGGGTCACACAAATAGTACATAAACGGATCAAGTATTTAATAACATTAAATACTCTATCTATAGATATTCGGAATCGTTGGATCTTGGTTTCAGTGGGAGCTGAGATCGTCACAAGCAAGAAATGAATACTCCGGAAA
>NC_079488.1:28492746-28500246 GCF_020520425.1 Spinacia oleracea
TGTTTCCAGTCACCTGTACGAGATACGCATGCGTGCATCAATAGAGTTTAGGTAAGACTTTGAAGAAGACCCAAAGACTTACAGGGAGAACGAGGATTCAAGAGTTAGAGAATCCAAGAGAAGAGGAACTTGGACTCGAAGAGAATTAAGAGTACAAGTACAGAGAAAGAGAAGTGAAGAAAATCTAGTAGCATTAGTGTGCTTAATAGATTTATTTTAGAAACTGAAAGTTCGGAGCTGGTGGAACAACGTACGTGGAACAGTGTCAATGACGAGGGTACTGGTCCTAGGCTGCACGTAGTATATAGGATTGCATGAGTATAGTATTTAGATCACGTTACCTTAGAGTTTGTGTCCTGATAGAAGTCTAAACATAATAATATTAAGTCATGTACTAAGGATTTTTAGTATAGTTAGGATTATGTGTTTGATAGTAATTAGGATTGCATTAGTTAATGGTTAAATAATGTTTATCTTATTTAAGAGTCGTGATAGGAAAGGAGTGTCGTTTAGATAGAGCTTTCATTAATATATATCTACTGCACAAAGTGTTATTATGTTTGTTAGAGTCTTAGGATAAAAGTCTATCATGATAGAGTTCTATTAGGTCTAGGATTTCTAAATAAAAGATAAACATAAAATATATCTTCTAGGGTTAATAGGCAACATGCATCACTATATATACTGCATTCATAAGTCTAGGAAAATTGTCTGACTTAGTGGTGTTACGTGCTTAAGTTAAATCTACATTATAACCCACGTCAGTACCGTCAGTTCATGTTCCACATACGTAGTTCCTTCTCCAGCAGAATTCCAGATTCTATTTGTTATTCTATCTTTTATACTTGAGAGTTGGGAAGGGGTTTGAGTGAACCTTGTAATTGAGAGAATCAGCTTAGAGTCGAGCTGAAGAGTTGAGAGAGAAGATCTCTAGAGAGATCATTGAGAAGGAACGGTTGAGGGACTGTTCCTAAGGGAGTTGAGTTTAGGGAACTGTGATTTTCCTAATTAGTAAAAGGGTTTAAGTCCCTACGGGGCCGTGGTTTCCCCCCCCCCCCCCCCTCTTGTGTTGTTCATCAAAACTAACAATTGGTATCAGAGCTGGTGCTCTATATTTTACAGGTAATTCTGATGAGTGATCCGGGAAAAGATGAACAAAGTTATGAAAGAAACAGTTCCCACAATTCTGTTGTTCCTGATGGACGAAAAGGAGGATAGCACGTATTTGATGATGATGATTAACACAAAGATTGAAGAAAAATAATTAGAGGTAAATTTTCAATCTTTATGATATTATTTATGGTCGCTCTTAATTGTTAAATATTATGAACATCATACGTTATATATTATTGGCCATATGTGTGTTCATTCCGTAACGCAGAAATAGAAATCAACGATTGATTGTGAGCAACCTTGAATTAACCATGTTCATTTACAAGTTTTCAATAGGGCTTTGCTTTAAATTTAAAATAGTTCTTACGGTTTTGAAGAGGAACAAAGTGGTCTTGTTTGTTGCACAATTCCAGCAAAATTAAAATTTTCTACTAGTCTTGTCAATATTAAAAATATTTCTATTTTTCCAAAAGGTTTGAAATATAATTTTATTATCTTGAATCTGAAAAGTTTGATTTTTAAATAGATTTTAAAAATTGCAAAGAATTTGTTTCATAAATATTTTACCAGGAACATGTGTGCAACAAGACTTGTTAAAAGCAATATTGATTTGAGATATCAAAAATTGTTTTTGCAAATTGTCGAAAAGGTCATGAAACTTGAATTGAACCACGTGACCATGAACACCAAAATTATTGAGATGGAACTGAGATTCGTTGTTCCTTGTATTGTTTTCGGTAGAACAATTTTTGGTTCCAAAAGAGTTTTCAAATCTGTGTTTAAAAATTATTGAACTTCTTCATAATGCAAATAAAAAGGAAAAATCAGATTTTCAAAATAAAATTTTCAAAATTTGAATTTACTAGGAACAACCTATATATCGTTTATGGAACAAGTCATATCAATTTCAAAACAGGTTTTACGAATCAAAATAAGTTTCTTATTGGTGAAGTGTTGAACACATGTAGGTAACTTATATGGAAATTTCCGACTTTAAGTTTTCAATTGACTTTGATGGAACTCAGACATGTTCCTACAACTTTTTCTTGTAAAGATGACCTTATCTATTTTTGGAATTTGAAATCCGACTTTAACTGTTTTAAATACGATATTTATGTGTCTTCAATGGAAGAGAAGGTTTTCAAATCATTTCAAAAAATTATCAATCTTCATCTCACTAGAAACAGTACAAGGAACAGATCTGGAGGAACTGATTGTTCCTACTTATGGGAACTGGATTATTTAGGCACTGTTATTTTAATATTTTCAAATAGTATGCCTAAAGTCAAGAATGTTATGCATTATGAACTATTTACTTATTCAGTACCATATGAATGCATAATTAATCTTGTTAGTATTAGTAGTATAGTAGAACATGTTTGAAAAAAAAGGGCACATATGACTACTCCTACTAACAAGAAGGGACTCAAGAAAATTTGGGTACCCAAGACCAAGAACTGGTCTATTTTGCAGGCCATATGTGAGAAAAGACAATATAAAGCTCATGATAAAAATGTTATTCATGCACATATTTGAAGACATATAAGTGTGTTCTCACGAAAAGCCTTTAAAAGAGGTTCTAGAAGAGAAGTTGTATTACAGGTTTATATCATTATACAAGAGATCTATAACGAAGAAATGAACAGCTAACAAATCACACAAAGAAGAAAGGAAAGATGGTATATCCCTTAAGGTCCGTTGAAATATTAGGAACAGGCGCAGTAGGAACTGGATAAGAAAACAGTAAAAAGTCAAATCCAATTCCTCCACAACTAGTCAATTCCTTGTAATCGAGATGGATGAAGACAACGAACAAACTCATATGGATTAAATTGAAGTTTCAAAGACTACGTTAAGGAGACTGAGTTATGAGTAATATGAAGAAGGGAGTTTAATCAAAATCCTTATTTACTTTGTGTGATTTACTTTGTTTCCTTTATTTCTTATATTATTAACTTCACTTTGTGTTTCGTCAGTTGTGCAAATTAACGATAAGGTTTTGAAGGTCTATTCTTGAAGTAAATGAAATTGAAGCGTACAAATATGTTCCACGTATCAAGGGAACAAAGACCAAGATTTGGAGGAACGACTGAAGTACCTAAGAATACAGGAACGAAAAACAACTTATCCATGAGAAGGCTTTGACGCCGACGCATAAGTTCCTGGTCCAACTCATGAGGAACTCAATTTCACAAATATAACAGAAGTTCGGGAACAACTCTCTTAGTGAATATACAACAAGGAACATCAACAAGGTGTACTGTTGTAAGAGACTATCAAAAGGGAGTATTCACGTCTTGAATTTCCTGTATATTTATTTCTATGCTTTAATATATATTTATTTCTTGAAGACTAACCTACTAACCTTATAATTGCACAAAAGATTACACTTGGGTTTTGATTTTAGATTACATCATTGTGAGCGAAAACAAAGATGCTTTACTGGTTAATAAAGACCCCAAACTGGCCAATGCAACTTATTCCTCAGATCTACGAGAGACAAACCAAGATGAAGAAGCATGGTCAAGCATAAAGACCAAAGGAAATAGAACGAGTTCTTGTTCAGATGAAAGAGGAACAGGGAACATGGAGCAGTTGAGACGAACCATTCAGCATCACTTAGAGCGTTCCAGCAAAGAAGAAAAGAACATGAACAAGATCTCAACTATTAAAAGGTGTCACAAGGAGCAACTGAAGTACATGTGAAACTAACACTTAATGAAACTCGCAAGCAAGACATCAATGATCAAACCATATCCAATGTTTTCAAGCAAGTTTGGACCATGTGAGGTATAACACTCTTACTCATATTAATGATGTGTCAAATTGCATGAATTGAATATCGCACCGTTTATTTTAAGCAACTTTCTAAATGCTATTTTATGTGAATAAATGATTTTGATGCTATCACCAAGTAGTAAAGGAACAAGACTTGTTGAAACTAACATGAGCATAAAGTACTCTTTTCCAAAATGAACTTTTCGTTTAGGGCCCTTGTACACTTTTCAATTGAAGTAAATCATGCACGCCTATAAGTCAATGTGTCACACTCAATTCTCATGTTTTAAAAGACATATTCACTTGCCCAAAATTATTAGAGGACTCGTTGAGAAATTTGGATGGTGTCCCAATACAAAATTCCTAAGTTGCCAAAGGAACAATGAAAGAAACGTTGAAGGAACAAGGCAGTAGTGTTCCTGAAATATTGCACTTGTTTTTAAATCTTTTAGAGGGAACAAACTTTCAATACCAATATCATTCCCCAAGTCAGGTTTGTGTTTTCGTGATTGGGTTGAGCCTACCCAGGCCGAGCCATTAGCATAATTCTACAATCTTATGATTGTGGGTGTGTGCTAAGTTCAATCATACTCTATAACCCTGATCTTGTCTTTCTCCATATCATCTTTCAATAATTTTGAATATTCTTTTCTTATCTCATATCATATGTGTACTCTACCACTTCATATTCTAACTACCCTTGAACTCCAAAAATATATTCTCCTTTCCTATGGTTCGACGATGCATGAAGAGTAATAATTATGAATATGTTTTGAGAGGGAAGTCAAAGATGAAGTAGAAGCAGCGGGTTATTATTTATCAATAAAAGCTTTGAAGGAAAATCACCGTATGATGTACGTATCACATAGAAATTTACTAGGTATCATATGGAACTTCACTTCTACAAGGTTCCGCATGAAAGAAGATGGTAAGGAACTCAGGGGGAATAAGGTAGGGAACATTGAACATGATTTTTATATTCGATGGTGGAAGTTATATTTAATGGTAAGTCCTTTCTATATTATTATATGATCTTATACTCTAGGAAAGCTCAAATTTTGTAATGACGCAATTGTTTAAAAAAAAAATTATATATCAAAAAAAAAAATCAAAAAAAATAAATAAATAAATAAAAAAAATCAAAGAATAAAAAAACAAAAAAAAATTTAAAAAAAAAAAAATTAAAAAAAATATTGAAGCAAAGGTGATCAATTCTTGTACTTTATTATTTTCTCCTAGAATTCAATTATTAAGAAGAATATCAATGAGTTACAGAAATTTAAACTCATACACTCGTTGAGCAGTAAAGGAACAGACGGTTCTAGGACCAGGAACAGGTAAAGGAAGCAACACTAATGTTAGTTCTTGTTCCACTAAACTTGGTAAGTTGTACAGCCACTGCAGGCACTGATTTCAGCAGTCAGTCCACGTTTCACTATGATTCAGTTCCTTATGGAAGATTGGTGATATATGGGAACTTGGTACGATAAGGTGCTACATACAAAGAGATGGAGGTGTGTTGGGTTTGGTTTCATATTCATTAAAAAGCTCTAATGATTGTTGAGGACCTCATTTAAAAGAAGAAACCACAAACACATCATCTACCCTTGGTTCCCTCTACTCGATTATTCACCAAGCCTTTTCTTCACACCATTTCTACTTAATTCTCGCCCTTGGCAATTAACATTGAAACCATTTTCTTCTAACTTTTTTTGTTATTATTAGTCAAGTTACTTCATTGCTTCTAACATTGGGTCTTTGGATTGTGAATTGGAATTATGTAGCAACAACATCCTTAGTTCAAAATTGGAAACTCGAGGACTTTTGGGACAAACAAGTGTCTAACCTATAAGGTGGTGTGTGTGATATATAAACTCAGGGTGTGTATGGTTAACCTAAAAAGATTGTGTGCAAAGTAACCCTTTTCGATAATGCCAAAAGGGGGAAGAGTATGTATGATGCTTATTGTTTGATATAATACAATATAAATCCTTATCTATATGGTTTTTATTAGTACTGCTCTTACTATGTCATTATACTTGTTCATAAGTTGTTGGTTTACAAAATTAAGGGGGAATAAGTGTAATCGATTTATTGCTTAAATTGTGATAAGCATCATTAGTTTGTCATCATCAAAAAGGGGGAAATTGTTGAGTAGTGAGGTTTTGATGATTATAAACAAATGATGATTATCCAATTAACATGTGTGCTAAGATGTGCATAGGAAGAACAAGCTATGATTAAACCAAGAGACAAGGGACATGAGCAATGATAAGCTATTGTTGACGAGAGCGGAGATGGCTACGTTATACATGTTCTTTATATGTAAATTAGCATTTACATTGGTAAACTTCATGTGGTAAGTAAAGTGACAAAGGAGGAACGAAATGATACTTTATATGGTCCAGCAGGAACAACAAGAAAGAGATCAGAAACAGTTTAACAGAGTTCCTAGTTGTCTGACTGTTCCTGTTCCCAGTCACCTGTACGAGATAAGCATGCGTGCATCAATAGAGTTTAGGAGTGCATATAGTTCTTTCATATTTGCATCCTAATATGTTCGTTATATGCATGTGTAATTAAGAGTCCATATTGGGATAAGTTGTTTATTAGACTTAGGACTTTGCATTAGTTTAGGTCTCTTATAATATCCTATCATAAGTACATATAGTTGTGTGTGATTAGGACTATTCATATAGTTATATATGCATTAGGAGTCTTCTAGGAATGCATATCATAGCTGGTCTCATTTATCATATATTATGGTGCATTGTAGACGGTGTAGGAGTCTAAGAGTTTTAGTTTGCATAAGCATGTTAGGAATGATTAAATGTTTAGAGTTTAATCTTTTATAATTAGTATTATGCATAATATAGGATTGTCTAGATTCAATGTATTTTAGGTGTTTGAGTCACATAATACTTGCCGTAAATATTAAGTTCATATTAGGATAGGAATAGTATTTATCCACTAGTATATTATATTCCATATTATCCTATGTGTATTTTAGTTAAGCAAATATTATAATATATGATTTATGCATATTTATCATACTTGACTCAATATCTAACCTGGTTTATTATGCATGCAAATAAATGATAAATGACGTGTGTAGGTAAGACTTTGAAGAAGACCCAAAGACTTACAGGGAGAACGAGGATTCAAGAGTTAGAGAATCCAAGAGAAGAGGAACTTGGACTCGAAGAGAATTAAGAGTACAAGTACAGAGAAAGAGAAGAGAAGAAAATCTAGTAGCATTAGTGTGCTTAATAGATTTGTTTTAGAAACTGAAAGTTCGGAGCTGGTGGAACAACGTACGTGGAACAGTGTCAATGACGAGGGTACTGGTCCTAGGTTGCACGTAGTATATAGGATTGCATGAGTATAGTATTTAGATCACGTTACCTTAGAGTTTGTGTCCTAATAGAATTCTAAACATAATAATGCTAAGTCATGTACTAAGGAGTTTTAGTATAGTTAGGATTATGTGTTTGATAGTAATTAGGATTGCATTAGTTAATGGTTAAATAATGTTTATCTTATTTAAGAGTCATGATAGGAAAGGAGTGTCGTTTAGATAGAGCTTTCATTAATATATATCTACTGCAC
>NC_079488.1:28505246-28515246 GCF_020520425.1 Spinacia oleracea
GTTCGTATCAAAAATGAATTCCGGAATCGGGAATTTAATCGGAAGCGTATCGTACGAATTAGCATCGGACGAGGCCCGCTAGACGAAGGCCCAACACGAAGCCAGGCCATCGCCCAGCGAGCCGCACGCACCAACGCACGCCTCGACCAGGCCCAGCGCAAGGCCAGGCCCAGCCAAGGGCGCGCGCGCGCAGCACAGCAGCGTGGGCTGTGCGCTTGTCGTGGGCCGCAAGGCTTGCGCGGGTGCACCGCTTATGCGATGCTTGTGCGGGAAATCCTAATCCTATTAGGATTTGTGCAAAGATTAAAATCCTAATCCTATTAGATTTGCTTTGTTATTTAGAGTCCTAATAAAGTTCTAATTAGAAAATCCACATCCTAGTAGGATTACAATTCCTTTTCCATACTCCTATAAATAGGTGCCTAGGGTCACAATTTATGGGTACCATTGAAGTATTCAAAGGGTAAGTTTTTGAAATAAAATCAGCCATACACTTGCAAACACTAGCCGAAATTCCTAAGCACCTTAAGGGCGATTCTAGTTGGTCTAACTTGAGGCGGATCCGGAGGTACTGTGGACTATCTACGGAGGGACGACATTTGGAGTCCTAAACACTTGTTCTTGTTCGGTTCGGGCGCAGCTAGGGAAGGCACGCTACAACATGTATGCATCTATTCTATGCTAAATGATTATGTGTAAATAATATGCTTTCCTGGCTTTATGGTTTTTCCGCATGATTTATGAATTGTCATATGTATCATAACCTAACAATGCCTTGAATGCGTGTCATGGTGCCTGCCAGCGCCCGTGGTGCCTGCCAGCGCCCTTGAGCAGCAGCGCCCGTGGTGCCAGCGCCCATGAGGCCAGCGCCCATGAGCAGCGCCCATGAGCAGCCCATGAGCAGCGCCCATGAGCAGCGGTCATGGTGCCAGCGCCCATGAGCAGCGCCCATGTGCCAGCGCCCATGAGGCCAGCGCCCATGAGCAGTGCCCATGGTGCCAGCGCCCATGTGCCAGCGCCCATGCGGCCAGCGCCCATGTGCTAGCGCCCATGAACAGCGACCAGCGCCCAGCAAGCAGCGCCCATGGTGCTTGCCTGCGAGCAGCACCAGCGCCCATGGTTTTTCCGCATGATTTATGAATTTTCATATGTATCATAACCTAGCAGTGCCTTGCATGCGTGCCATGGTGCCTGCCAGCGCCCGTGGTGCCTGCCAGCGCCCGTGGTGCCTGCCAGCGCCCTTGAGCAGCAGCGCCCGTGGTGCCAGTGCCCATGAGGCCAGCGCCCATGAGCAGCGCCCATGAGCAGCGCTCATGGTGCCTGCGCCCATGAGCAGCGCCCATGTGCCAGCGCCCATGAGGCCAGCGCCCATGAGCAGTGCCCATGGTGCCAGCGCCCATGTGCCAACGCCCATGCGGCCAGCGCCTGAAGGAAATAATGCCCTTGGTCCAAGTATGCATTCTATGTTAAGTCTAATAAATGCGGTTCAGTATTAATTAACAAGTTAATAATTCAGTGAGATCAAGTGAGCTGAATGCCTAGCTAGAGGCCGCTTCAGTTCAAGTGGAATTAATGATATTAATCCACAGCTTACTCTTGACTGAACCCGTAGGGTCACACAAATAGTACGTAAACGGATCAAGTATTTAATGGCATTAAATACTCTATCTATGGATATTCGGAATCGACGGATCTTGGTTTCAGTGGGAGCTGAGATCGTCACAGGCAAGAAATGAATACTCCGGAAACGATGATATTACCGGAAACGGAAATATGGATCGTATCGGAAATATAAATATTATCCAAGTCGTAGATGTTGCCGGAAACGGAAACATGGTACGTATCGGAAAATATTATCGGAAATGGAAATATTACCAGAATCGGAAATATTGCCGGAAACGGAAATATGGTCAGAATCGGAAATATTATCGGAATCGGAAAATAATTCCGGAAACGGAAATATTAAATATTTGTTCGAAACGGAAATTAATTCCGGAATCGGAAATGTTAAATATTGTTCGTATCGGAAATGAATTCCGGAATCGGAAATTTAAATCGGAAGCGTATCGTACGAATAAGCATCGGACGAGGCCTGCCGGACGAGGGCCCAGCACGAAGCCAGGCCATCGCCCAGCAAGCCAAGCGCGCCACACGAACAGCCAAGGCCACGCCAGGCCCAGCGCAAGGCCAGGCCCAGCAGGCCGTGGCAGCGCGCACAGCGCGCGCAGCGCGCGCGGGAGCTGCGTGGGCTTGCAGCTCGCGCAGGCCTCGCTGCGTGGGCTGCTGCTCGCACGCACGCATGGGCGGCCCATCGTGGCTGCCGTGTGTGTGTGCGTAAGTGTTTGTGTTCGTGCACGTTTCCTAAAACGTGCAGAGTTCGGTTAATAATTAAATTCCTAATTCTATTTGATAAATTAATTAAATTAGAGTTCTTGTAGGATTCTAGGTTTAATTAATTTGTATCTGAATAGGATTCCAATTCCCTTTCCATAACCCTATAAATATGTGGCCTGGGTTCACAATTTATAACGAGTTTCAAAGTATTCAAAGTGAGTTTCTGAGAGAAAAATTCAGCCACACATCTTGCTCAAAAGTGCCGAAAATTCTAGTACCTTAAGGGCGATTCTAGTTGGTCAATCTTAAGGCGGATCCGGACGTGCTGTGGACTATCTACGGAGGGACGACACTTGGAGTCCTAAATACTTGTTCTGGTTCGGTTCGGGCGCAGCTAGGGAGGGCACGCAACAAAGTGTATGCATCTAAATTATGCTATATGATTATGTGTAAATAATATGTAATCCTGGGATAATGGTTGTTTCCGCATGATTTATGTAATATCATATGTATCATAACCTAACAGTGGTATCACGAGCCCCTTATTATTTTCATAATCTAAATTGCATGAACATGGTTAAATATTACAAATTTGCAAGAATTAAAAGGGGTGATTAATTTTCGTAATTGTTAATTAATTGCAAATTGCGTTTATTTAACTATACGTACGCAGTTTTTCGGCAGTTTCTTCGTTACTCATCCAAATCGAGTAATTTTTGTGTCAATTCCGCATGTAAAAGGCATTCTAAAATTTTGACAAAAATAGTGTTTTTCTGCCGAACCCAGAATTCTCAAATTCGAAGCCTAACTATGACTTTTCGAAGGTTTTAGTTTTTCGAATGCAAAATTTCGTAAATTTAAGATGTTAAATTAAATATTTGCGATTCTTGTTGATAAATCTTTAATTTTTGATTGACCTACTGTATATGTTTAACAAGTTTGAATGCCTAACCTTGTTAATTATGCAATCTAATTTGTAATTATGATTAATTTGTTGAAAATTAGAATAATTTAGAATTAATTTGATTTTCATAATTAATTATAATTTAATTAGAAACCTATGATTAAAAACCACCATAAAAATTGTAAATTTATGATAAATTTTAAATTTTTATGACCTAGACATGAATCCATAACAATCGGAAATCAATTGAATAATAAATTTTCGATTTTTCGCCCTAAAATTATGAAATTAATAATATTTATTAATTTGTCATTAATTTTATAAAATTTAAATTTTTTATGCGATTCGTTCATATAACTTGCACGCACAAAGCAATGGACGCTTCGTGTTACCCTTAAGGGGTGTTGTATAGTGCGGGAATGCGACGACGAGCAAGTGAGCTCGTCGCCCATGCGGCACGAATGCAATGAGCAAGGGCGCAGTGCACGAGCACAAGGCAGCAGCCCTGCCTTGTATCGTGGGCCACGAGCAATGGACGAATGGGCATGGGCGAAAGGCAAGCCAAGGCAGTCGCGTGTGGGCAGCAAGCGAGCTGCGCCACAACGCGCGCTGCCTCGCGCAAGAGCGCGCAGCCTCGCGCGCAGCGAGCGCAAGCTCGCGTGCCACGAGCGCTGCGCACAGCGAGCGATGTCGCGCGCCCAGCGAGCGATGTCGCGCGCCCAGCGAGCGATGTCGCGCGCCCAGCGAGCGATGGCTCGCACGCACAGCGAGCGATGTCGCGCGCCCAGCGAGCGATGTCGCGCGCCAAGCGAGCGATGGCTCGCGCGCACAGCGAGCGATGTCGCGCGCGCACTGCGAGCGATGGCTCGCATGCGATGAGCGCTGGCGCGCGCGCAGCGAGCACCAATGCGTGCGGAGGCTTGCGATAGGTAGAGCAGCAGCTATGCGACGAGCGCATGGGCTGCGCGCATATGGCCAGCAATGGCTGTATGCGTGCGGCCCATGGGCGTGCAATGCGTAGGGTGTTTGCGTTACGATTAGATCGTTTTGAATGTTTAATTTGAAAATTTCAGTTCACGTAATTTTAATTAATTTTAAAATTAATAATTTAAATTATTTTCTTGGATTTTAATTTTGAATATTATAATTATAATAAATGTTATTTATTCTAATTATTTTACTAAAATTAAAATCATGAATTAATTTAAATAACGACTGAAATTAAATTAAATTTTTTGGATTCAATAATAAATTTATATGAGATTTAAATTTTAATTAAAATTGTATGTTTCCGGTTAGACTAGAAATACATTTTTATGTTTAAAATTAGTAAAGCATATGAATTTATTGGTTTGAGTGGGAGCGCTTTTAGTCATAAACTCTTGATTAGGTCTACAAATCCTTAAGGTTAAAACAACTTGATTAGAATTAATAAGGACTGAATAATTGGTAGATTATTGGTGCCCTTGATTAATTGCTGCAAATGTTTACGTGATGCATAATGTGTTTTACTAACCAGCTATGTGGGCCATTCATGATAATGAATGGGTGAATGGTATATATTGTATATGTACTAGTTTGCAGGTTATGAAGTGACTAGTATGGCCCAAATAGGATAGAAAATATGGTCTGCGTACCATTAATTTGAATGTAATTGGTATGAATGATGAGTTCTATCAAGTGAACTTGAATGATGAGTTCTATCAAGTGAACTTGAATGGGCAGCGCGCGCTGTGGCGCAGCTCGCTTGCTGCCCACACGCGACTGCCTTGGCTCGCCCTTCGCCCTGCCCATTCGTTCATTGCTCGTGGCACACGACACAAGGCAGGGCTGCTGCCTTGTGCTCGTGCACTACGCCCTTGCTCATTGCATTCGTGCCGCACGGGCGACGAGCTCCCTTGCTCGTCGTCGTATGCCCGCATTATACAACACCCCTTAAGGGTAACACGAAGCGTCCATTGCTTCGTGCGTGCAAGTTATATTAACGAATCGCATAAAAATTTAAAATTTATATTTAAAATTAATGACAAATTAATAAATATTATTAATTTCATAATTTTAGGGCGAAAAAATCGAAAATTTATTTTCCAATTGATTTCCGATTGTTATGGATTCAAGTCTAGGTCATAAAAATTTAAAATTTATCGTAAATTTACAATTTTTATGGTGGTTTTTAATCATAGGTTTCTAATTAAATTACAATTAATTATGAAAATCAAATTAATTCTAAATTATTCTAATTTTCAACAAATTAATCATAATTACAAATTAGATTGCATAATTAACAAGACTAGGCATTCAAACTTGTTAAACATATGCAGTAGGTCAATCAAAAATTCAAGATTTATCAACAAGAATCGCAAATATTTAATTTAACATCTTAAATTTACGAAATTTTGCATTCGAAAAACTAAAACCTTCGAAAAGTCATAGTTAGGCTTCGAATTTGAGAATTCTGGGTTCGGCAGAAAAATACTTTTTTTGTCAAAATTTTAGAATGCCTTTTACATGCGGAATTGACACAAAAATCACTCGATTTGGATGAGTAACGAAGAAACTGCCGAAAAACTGCGTACGTATAATTAAATAAACGCAATTTGCAATTAATTAACAATTACGAAAATTAATCACCCCTTTTAATTCTTGCAAATTTGTAATATTTAACCATGTTCATGCAATTTAGATTATGAAAATAATAAGGGGCTCGTGATACCACTGTAAGGTTATGATTCATATGACAGTTCATAAATCATGCGGAAAAACCATAAAGCCAGGAAACATATTATTTACACATAATCATTTAGCATAGTTTAGATGCATACTCTTTGTTGCGTGCCTTCCCTAGCTGCGCCCGAACCGAACAAGAACAAGTCTTTAGGACTCCAAGTGTCGTCCCTCCGTAGATAGTCCACAGCACGTCCGGATCCGCCTTAAGATTGACCAACTAGAATCGCCCTTAAGGTTCTAATATTTTCGGTTAGGTAGGCAAGAATATTGGCTGATTTTTCTGCTTAAAAATCTTAGTTTTGAATACTTAAAACTTGTGTATAAATAATGACCCCTAGGCCTTTATTTATAGAGTTATGGAAAAGGAATCGTAATCCTAGTAGGATACGAATTAATTGAAATTAGAATCCTACATGAATTCTATTTAATTAATTTATCCAATTAGGAATAGGAATTTAATCATACACTAACTCTGTAGATTTAGGAATCACGCATGAGCACAAACTCACACACACACGGCAGCCACAAGGGCTGCCCATGCGCGTGCGAGCAGCAGCCCACGCAGCGCGGCCCACGCATCCGTGGCCTTGGCGCGCGCTGGGCCTGCCTTGCGGTAGGCCTGGGCGCTGCCTTGGCTGGGCTTGTGGCGCGCGTGCTTGCTGGGCGATGGCCCGGCTTCGTGCTGGGCCTTCGTCCGGCAGGCCTCGTCCGATGCTAATTCGTACGATACGCTTCCGATTAAATTTCCAGTTCCGGAATTTATTTCCGATACGAACAATATTTAATATTTCCGATTCCGGAATTAATTTCCGTTTCGAACAAATATTTAATATTTCCGTTTCCGGAATTATTTCCGATTCTGGTAATATTTCCATTTCCAATAATATTTTCCGATACGTACCATGTTTCCGTTTCCGGCAACATCTACGACTTGGATAATATTCATATTTCCGATACGATCCATATTTCCGTTTCCGGCAATATCATCGTTTCCGGAGTATTCATTTCTTGCCTGTGACGATCTTAGCTCCCACTGAAACCAAGATCCGTCGGTTCCGAATATTCATAGATGGAGTATTTAATGCCATTAAATACTTGATCCGTTTACGTACTATTTGTGTGACCCTACGGTTCCGAATATTCATAGATGGAGTATTTCAAGTGGAATTAATGATATTAATCCACAGCTTACTCTTGACTGAACCCGTAGGGTCACACAAATAGTACGTAAACGGATCAAGTATTTAATGGCATTAAATACTCCATCTATGAATATTCGGAACCGACGGATCTTGGTTTCAGTGGGAGCTAAGATCGTCACAGGCAAGAAATGAATACTCCGGAAACGATGATATTGCCGGAAACGGAAATATGGATCGTATCGGAAATATGAATATTATCCAAGTCGTAGATGTTGCCGGAAACGGAAACATGGTACGTATCGGAAAATATTATTGGAAATGGAAATATTACCAGAATCGGAAATAATTCCGGAAACGGAAATATTAAATATTTGTTCGAAACGGAAATTAATTCCGGAATCGGAAATATTAAATATTGTTCGTATCGGAAATAAATTCCGGAACTGGAAATTTAATCGGAAGCGTATCGTACGAATTAGCATCGGACGAGGCCTGCCGGACGAAGGCCCAGCACGAAGCCGGGCCATCGCCCAGCAAGCACGCGCGCCACAAGCCCAGCCAAGGCAGCGCCCAGGCCTACCGCAAGGCAGGCCCAGCGCGCGCCAAGGCCACGGATGCGTGGGCCGCGCTGCGTGGGCTGCTGCTCGCACGCGCATGGGCAGCCCTTGTGGCTGCCGTGTGTGTGTGAGTTTGTGCTCATGCGTGATTCCTAAATCTACAGAGTTAGTGTATGATTAAATTCCTATTCCTAATTGGATAAATTAATTAAATAGAATTCATGTAGGATTCTAATTTCAATTAATTCGTATCCTACTAGGATTACGATTCCTTTTCCATAACTCTATAAATAAAGGCCTAGGGGTCATTATTTATACACAAGTTTTAAGTATTCAAAACTAAGATTTTTAAGCAGAAAAATCAGCCAATATTCTTGCCTACCTAACCGAAAATATTAGAACCTTAAGGGCGATTCTAGTTGGTCAATCTTAAGGCGGATCCGGACGTGCTGTGGACTATCTACGGAGGGACGACACTTGGAGTCCTAAAGACTTGTTCTTGTTCGGTTCGGGCGCAGCTAGGGAAGGCACGCAACAAAGAGTATGCATCTAAACTATGCTAAATGATTATGTGTAAATAATATGTTTCCTGGCTTTATGGTTTTTCCGCATGATTTATGAACTGTCATATGAATCATAACCTTACAGTTTATTTTGAATTAGCTATGTTTTCCTAGTGAACACCCAAGTGACAGTAACATAATAATGGCTCAAACCTTGAGTTTGTGATAATAATGCCCTGTTTTTTTGTTGGAAAACTTTATATGGGCATTAAGCTTAATTTTGGTGATTTTTTTTTGCAAAATATTTTTTTTTTTCCGGAAATGGGGAAAATAGGGGTAAAAAAGGGGGAAAATCAAAAAAATTCAAAAAAATCCCAAAAAATAGGAAAATACATCTAAAAATATATAAAAATCAGGGCTGTGCTATGTATAGATTGTGGACCAAGCTGAAACATGTTAAAGCTGGTTTGAAAAAATTGTATGCCAAAGATTTTGCAAAGCTAGATTCCAGAATAGAACAGTTGAGACAAGACTTGGATGATACTTAACTTGCTCTAGTGGATAACAATACTGATATCAATCTGCAGAGAAAAGAGAAGGATCTGTTGGGGTCTTTGAAGAAATTCTTAGGCATCCAAGAGAGTGCTTATGAGCAGAAAGCTAGAATCCAGTGGTTAAAGCTAGGTGATGCAAACAACAAGTTCTTTTTCTCAGCAATGAAAGAGAGATATAAAAGAAATAGCATTGATATGCTGTTTGACAATAATGGTAATAGGCTGACTACTGTGGATGAAATCACTAAGGAAATCACACATTTCTACACTGCTTTAGTAGGCTCTGCTGCTCCTACTCTTCAGGGTATTGATGTTACAATTGTTAGAAATGGGAATATGTTGTCAAATGAGCATGCTGAAGCTTTAATTGCTCCTGTTTCCACATAGGAAATTGATGATGCTCTCAAGGGAATTGATAGCTCTAAAGCTCCTGGCATTGATGGACTAAATAGCTGTTTTTTCAAAAAAGCTTGGCCTGTGATTAAGCAGGATGTTTGTCAAGCAGTTCTGGAATTCTTTGCCTGTGGAAAGTTACTAAAACAAGTTAACAACACAGTTGTTACTCTGGTGCCAAAAGTTCAAAATGCTTCCAAAATCACTGAGTTTAGACCCATTGCCTGTTGTTGTGTAGTTTACAAGATTATTGCCAAAATTCTCACAGCTAGGATGCAACCAGTAATGGAAACAATCATCAGCAATTCTCAAACTGGTTTCATCCCTGGCAGATCTATAGCAGATAACATCCTCCTTGCTTCAGAGCTGATCAAAGGCTATAACAGGAAATACATTTCTCCTAGATGTATGATCAACATTAATCTAAGGAAAGCTTATGATTCCTTAGAATGGCCTTTTCTCAAAATTATGCTGCAAGAACTTGGGTTTCCTAGTCAGTTTGTCAAGTGGATCATGGCTTGCTTGTACACTGTGTCTTACTCAATTCTGCTGAATGGTTATCCTTCTACTCGCATCCCTGCAAAGAAGGATTTGAGACAGGGTGACCCAATGTCACCTTTCTTATTTGCTATAGGAATGGAGTATTTATCCAGATGTCTCCATGCTGCAACCACTACTGCTGGCTTCAATTTTCACCCCAGATGCAAAAAGCTGAACATCAGTCATATGATGTTTGCAGATGATCTGCTTCTGTTCTCCAGAGCTGATCACCACTCAGTGCAAACTATCTTTGATGCTTTCTCAAATTTCTCTTCTGCTTCTGGACTTGCTGCTAATCTAGACAAGAGTAGTGTCTATATTGCTGGAATTACAGGTTTGGAAGAAC
>NC_079488.1:28520246-28540246 GCF_020520425.1 Spinacia oleracea
ATGTCCAGAGGTGTTCCTCAGTTTCAGAGTTCAACTGATCAAATAAACAGATAATCATAGCCTATGATTCATCCGAGCACGGCCATGCATTTCACAGTTTCTAGCTCTCCGAGTGGCCTTGTACAACTTTTAAGCATCTCATCCCGATTTATGGGAGGACAATCCCAATCTTGCGATCTTGAGATTAGACTTCGTTTGATAGGTGATTACCTGAGCGTTGCCTTTATAGCCTCCTTTTACGGTGCGACGGTTGGTCAACGTCAAAGCAACCAGTTCTCAAACAAGTAATCTCAAATCACTCAGGTATTGAGGATTTTAGTGTCTAATAATTTAATGAAATTTACTTATGACAGACTTTCATCTCTTACAGTAAAGTTTCATAGGTCTTGTCCGATACTAGTCTTCCCAAAGTAAGTATCTATGCAAATGATTATGACATTGCCATGTCCACATAGTTCAAGAAACAGAACTACTAGTCATCTTGCATTCTAATCGTCTAACGTTTTCTATGCGTCCAATTTTATAGAAAACTCCGACTAGGGACCATTTTCAACCTTTGACATTCAAGTTCACTTGATAGACATTTCTTAGTCACAGGACTGGTCCTGACAGTCTATCTTGAATATATCGTCAAATTGAAGGGACTCATCATTTAATAAACCACAAATTAAATGGAAAAATGAATTCTTTTCATTTATTGTGAGGGCTCGTCATAGCTTGTTTGTAAGTCGCAGGTTCATCACTTTCAAGTAATAGAACGTCATAGCTCTCGTTCGTCAAAATACCTAAGTACCTTTCCGGTTGAGATCTATATCTTTGCGACCTACGCGGGGTAACATTTCTAGATTGACCATGATTCTCACCAGATTCTTCTAAAGATCTCTGAGTTTCATCCTGAATGTCATCTTGAGCATTCTCTAGAGTTTGTTGTTCGACTCGAATTTCTTCGAGGTCTACTTTTCTCCCACTTGTCATTTTGGAAATGTGATCTTTCTCCAAAAAGACACCATCTCGAGCAACAAACACTTTGTTCTCAGATGTATTGTAGAAGTAATACCCCTTTGTTTCCTTTGGATAGCCCACAAGGATACATTTGTCAGATTTCGGATGAAGTTTGTCTGAAATTAATCGTTTGACGTATACTTCACATCCCCAAATCTTAAGAAAAGACACATTTGGAGGCTTTCCAAACCATAACTCATATGGAGTCTTTTCGACAGCTTTAGACGGAGCTCTATTTATAGTGAGTGCAGCTGTATTTAGTGCATGTCCCCAAAATTCTAATGGAAGTTCGGCCTGACCCATCATTGACCTGACCATGTCTAGCAAGGTTCTGTTCCTCCGTTCCGACACACCGTTCCATTGTGGTATTCCAGGAGGAGTCAATTCTGATAGAATTCCACATTCTTTCAGATGGTCATCAAATTCATAGCTCAGCTATTCACCGCCTCTATCAGACCGCAGTGCCTTAATCTTCTTGCCTAATTGATTCTCTACTTCACTCTGAAATTCCTTGAATTTGTCAAAGGATTCAGACTTATGCTTCATTAGGTAGACATAACCATACCTACTGAAGTCATCAGTGAAAGTGATAAAGTAGCTGAAACCACTTCTAGCATTTGTACTCATTGGTCCACATACATCTGTATGGATTAAACCCAATAGTTCATTTGCTCTTTCTCCAACTTTAGAGAAAGGTTGCTTTGTCATTTTGCCAAGTAAACATGATTCGCATTTACCATTATCCTCTAAGTCAAATGGTTCTAGAATTCCTTCCTTTTGAAGTCTTTCTAAGCGTTTCAAGTTTATATGGCCTAATCGACAATGCCACAGATAGGTGAGATCTGAATCATTCTTTTTGGCCTTTTTGGTATTTATGTTATATACTTGTTTGTCGTGATCTAATAAATAAAGTCCATTGACTAATCTAGCAGATCCATAAAACATCTCTTTAAAATAAAACGAACAACTATTGTCTTTTATTAAAAGGAAAATCCCTTAGCATCTAAGCAAGAAACTGAAATGATGTTTTTAGTAAGACTTGGAACATGGAAACATTCTTCCAGTTCCAAAACTAGCCCGGAGAGCAACGACAAATAGTAAGTTCCTACAGCTAATGCAGCAATCCGTGCTCCATTTCCCACTCGTAGGTCGACTTCACCCTTGCTTAACTTTCTACTTCTTCTTAGTCCCTGTGGATTGGAACATAAGTGTGAGCCACAACCTGTATCTAATACCCAAGAAGTTGAATTAGCAAGTATACAGTCTATAACGAAAATACCTGAAGATGGAACGACTGTTCCATTCTTCTGATCTTCCTTTAGCTTTGGACATTCTCTCTTGTAATGGCCTATTCCATCACAATAAAGACAGCTTGATGTGGACTTGTCCTGCTTTGATTTAGCATTGCCCTTGGACTTTCCACCTTTCTTGAACGGTCTCCTTCTAGCCTTGAGTAAATCTTTGGCTTCACAGTCCAGTATTATTTCAGCCTTTCTGACAAGGTGAACAAATTCTGCAACTGTTTCTTCTCTTGGTTCACTTAGGTATAGTTGCTTGAAGCGACCAAACCCACTGTGTAGTGAATTGAGCAAGATAGAGACTGCCATCCTTTCGCTAATTGGTGTTCCTAGTAGACTTAGGCGATCAAAGTATGAACGCATAAGATCCACATGGAACCTCAGTGGGACGCCTACCCTCTGTTTTGTGCGAAGGAGCTGAACATGTGTTTCTTGGACTTCCATCCTATAACACTTGTTGGGAGAACTAACCTTTAGACCAGACATTGATTCAATCAACTCATGGACGTTCAGGTCCTTGTCCTCCGTGCTTCCACGACAGATATCCCTCAGATTCTTGATGAGCGTAAAAGGTTCATAAGCTACAAACCTTTTAGCCCAATCATCAGGGATATTGTTCAGCATGAGACTCATAACCTTTTTGAGATCCGCATCTCAGGCGTAAAATCTCTCAGGGGTCATGTCTCTGGCATAGTAGCTTGGCATGGGATGTGACAGTACATACTCAAGTCCATTGAGTTTGACTATTTCAACTAGCGTAGCTTCCCATTCAAGAAAATTTGCCAGGTTCAGCTTGACTATAAGCTCATAACCCATGATGATGTTTTGATTGTTGTTTGCCATATTAAAACTACAATTGAAAAGAATAAACAAATAAATAACCATTCACAGTTTTCTTAATAAACTTAAATTCTAGCTGTTAGGTTATGATACATATGACACTACATAGATCATGCGGAAACAACCATTAACCCAGGACAACATATTATTTACACATAATCATATAGCATAATTTAGATGCATACTCTTTGTTGCGTGCCCTCCCTAGCTGCGCCCGAACCGAACAAGAACAAGTCTTTTAGGACTCCAAGTGTCGTCCCTCCGTAGATAGTCCACAGCACGTCCGGATCCGCCTTAAGATTGACCAACTAGAATCGCCCTTAAGGTACTAGAAAATTTCGGCACTTTTGAGCAAGATGTGTGTTTTAATTTTCTCTCAAAAAACTCACTTTTGAATACTTTGAAACTTGTGTATAAATTATGACCCCTAGGCCTTTATTTATAGAGTTATGGAAAAGGAATCGTAATCCTAGTAGGATGCGAATTAATTGGAATTAGAATCCTACATGAATTCTATTTAATTAATTTATCCAATTAGGAATAGAAATTTAATCATACACTGACTCTCGTAGATTCAGGAATCACGCATGAGCACAAACTCACACACACACGGCAGCCACAAGGGCTGCCCATGCGCGTGCGAGCAGCAGCCCGTGTAGCACGGCCCACGCAGCCGTGGCCCTTGGCGCGCGCTGGGCCTGCCTTGCGGTAGGCCTGGGCGCTGCCTTGGCTGGGCTTGTGGCGCGCATGCTTGCTGGGCGATGGCCCCGGCTTCGTGTTGGGCCTTCGTCCGGCAAGCCTCGTCCGATGCTAATTCGTACGATACGCTTCCGATTAAATTTCCATGTCCGGAATCTATTTCCGATACGAACAATATTTAATATTTCCGATTCCGGAATTAATTTCCGTTTCGAACAAATATTTAATATTTCCGTTTCCGGAATTATTTTCCGATTCCGGCAATATTTCCGATTCTGACAATATTTCCGTTTCCGGTAATATTTCCGATTCTGGTAATATTTCCATTTCCAATAATATTTTCCGATACGTACCATGTTTCCGTTTCCGGCAACATCTACGACTTGGATAATATTCATATTTCCGATACGATCCATATTTCCATTTCCGGCAATATCATCGTTTCCGGAGTATTCATTTCTTGCCTGTGACGATCTTAGCTCCCACTGAAACCAAGATCCGTCGGTTCCGAATATTCATAGATGGAGTATTTAATGCCATTAAATACTTGATCCGTTTACGTACTATTTGTGTGACCCTACGGGTTCAGTCAAGAGTAAGCTGTGGATTAATATCATTAATTCCACTTGAACTGAAGCGGCCTCTAGCTAGGCATTCAGCTCACTTGATCTCACTGAATTATTAACTTGTTAATTAATACTGAACCGCATTTATTAGACTTAACATAGAATGCATACTTGGACCAAGGGCATTATTTCCTTCAGTCTCCCACTTGTCCTTAGGGACAAGTGTGCATTTCCTAATTCCTTTGTCGCTCGATGCTTGCTCTTGAACATAAGGTAAGAGTTGTCATCCTTATTATGTCCAGAGGTGTTCCTCGGTTTCAGAGTTCAACTGATCAAATAAACAGATAATCATAGCCTATGATTCATCCGAGCACGGCCATGCATTTCACAGTTTCTAGCTCTCCGAGTGGCCTTGTACAACTTTTAAGCATCTCATCCCGATTTATGGGAGGACAATCCCAATCTTGCGATCTTGAGATTAGACTTCGTTTGATAGGTGATTACCTGAGCGTTGCCTTTATAGCCTCCTTTTACGGTGCGACGGTTGGTCAACGTCAAAGCAACCAGTTCTCAAACAAGTAATCTCAAATCACTCAGGTATTGAGGATTTAGTGTCTAATAATTTAATGAAATTTACTTATGACAGACTTTCATCTCTTACAGTAAAGTTTCATAGGTCTTGTCCGATACTAGTCTTCCCAAAGTAAGTATCTATGCAAATGATTATGACATTGCCATGTCCACATAGTTCAAGAAATAGAACTACTAGTCATCTTGCATTCTAATCGTCTAACGTTTTCTATGCGTCCAATTTTATAGAAAACTCCGATTAGGGACCATTTTCAACCTTTGACATTCAAGTTCACTTGATAGACATTTCTTAGTCACAGGACTGGTCCTGACAGTCTATCTTGAATATATCGTCAAGTTGAAGGGACTCATCATTTAATAAACCACAAATTAAATGGAAAAATGAATTCCTTTCATTTATTGTGAATGATTAACCAATAATGTTTTACAAAGATTTAAACTCTAAAACTTTAAAACATTAAACAGAGACATCAAAGCCATTCTCCAATATGCTTGATTCCCATAGCTGCAGTGTGCGAGTTGTGCTTCGCTTGCGGCAGAGGTTTAGTTAATGGATCTGATATGTTGTCATCAGTTCCAATTTTGCTTATCTCGACTTCTTTTCTTTCAACGAACTCTCGTAGAAGGTGAAATCTACGAAGTACATGCTTGACTCTCTGGTGGTGTCTAGGCTCTTTTGCCTGTGCAATAGCTCCGTTATTATCACAATACAGGGCTATTGGTCCTTTAATGGAGGGGACTACACCAAGTTCTCCTATGAACTTCCTTAGCCATATAGCTTCCTTTGCTGCTTCATGTGCAGCAATGTACTCCGCTTCAGTTGTAGAATCCGCAATGGTGCTTTGCTTAGCACTTTTCCAGCTTACTGCTCCTCCGTTGAGGCAGAAGACAAACCCAGACTGTGATCTGAAATCATCTTTGTCGGTTTGGAAACTTGCGTCCGTATAGCCTTTAACAATTAATTCATCATCTCCACCATAGACCAGGAAGTCATCTTTGTGCCTTTTCAGGTACTTCAGAATGTTCTTGGCAGCAGTCCAATGCGCCTCTCCTGGGTCTGACTGGTATCTGCTCGTAGCACTGAGTGCGTACGCAACATCCGGGCGTGTACATATCATAGCATACATTATTGAACCAATCAATGATGCATATGGAATCCCATTCATTCGTCTACGCTCATCAAGTGTTTTTTTGGGCACTGAGTCTTGCTTAGAGTCATTCCATGAGACATGGGTAGGTAGCCTCGCTTGGAGTCCGCCATCTTGAACCTATCAAGCACCTTATTGATATAAGTGCTTTGACTAAGTCCAATCATCTTTTTAGATCTATCTCTGTAAATCTTGATGCCCAATATGTACTGTGCTTCTCCTAGATCCTTCATCGAAAAACATTTCCCAGGCCAAATCTTGACAGAGTTCAACATAGGAATGTCATTTCCGATAAGCAATATGTCGTCGACATATAATACTAGGAAAGCAATTTTGCTCCCACTGACCTTCTTGTATACACAAGATTCGTCTGCGTTCTTGATGAAACCAAAGTCACTGACTGCTTCATCAAAACGTATATTCCAGCTCCTGGATGCCTGCTTCAATCCGTAGATTGACTTCTTTAGCTTGCATACCTTTTTAGCATTCTTTGGATCCTCAAAACCTTCAGGCTGTGTCATAAACACAGTTTCTGTTAAAACGCCGTTTAAGAAAGCAGTTTTGACATCCATCTGCCATATTTCGTAATCGTAATATGCAGCGATTGCTAACATTATTCGAATAGACTTTAGCATTGCAACTGGTGAAAAGGTTTCATCGTAATCCACACCGTGGACTTGCCTGTAACCTTTTGCAACCAATCTAGCTTTGAAAACTTCAAGTTTCCCATCCTTGTCCCTTTTCAGTTTGAAAACCCATTTGCTTCCAATGGCTTGGTAGCCATCTGGCAAATCGACCAAATCCCATACTTGGTTTTCAGACATGGAGTCTAATTCAGATTGCATGGCTTCTTGCCACTGCTTGGAGCTAGGGCTCGTCATAGCTTGCTTGTAAGTCGCAGGTTCATCACTTTCAAGTAATAGAACGTCATAGCTCTCGTTCGTCAAAATACCTAAGTACCTTTCCGGTTGAGATCTATATCTTTGCGATCTACGCGGGGTAACATTTCTAGATTGACCATGATTCTCACCAGATTCTTCTAAAGATCTCTGAGTTTCATCCTGAATGTCATCTTGAGCATTCTCTAGAGTTTGTTGTTCGACTCGAATTTCTTCGAGGTCTACTTTTCTCCCACTTGTCATTTTGGAAATGTGATCCTTCTCCAAAAAGACACCATCTCGAGCAACAAACACTTTGTTCTCAGATGTATTGTAGAAGTAATACCCCTTTGTTTCCTTTGGATAGCCCACAAGGATACATTTGTCAGATTTTGGATGAAGTTTGTCTGAAATTAATCGTTTGACGTATACTTCACATCCCCAAATCTTAAGAAAAGACACATTTGGAGGCTTTCCAAACCATAATTCGTATGGAGTCTTTTCGACAGCTTTAGACGGAGCTCTATTTATAGTGAGTGCAGCTGTATTTAGTGCATGTCCCCAAAATTCTAATGGAAGTTCGGCCTGACCCATCATTGACCTGACCATGTCTAGCAAGGTTCTGTTCCTCCGTTCTGACACACCGTTCCATTGTGGTGTTCCAGGAGGAGTCAATTCTGATAGAATTCCACATTCTTTCAGATGGTCATCAAATTCATAGCTCAGATATTCACCGCCTCTATCAGACCGCAGTGCCTTAATCTTCTTGCCTAATTGATTCTCTACTTCACTCTGAAATTCCTTGAATTTGTCAAAGGATTCAGACTTATGCTTCATTAGGTAGACATAACCATACCTACTGAAGTCATCAGTGAAAGTGATAAAGTAGCTGAAACCACCTCTAGCATTTGTACTCATTGGTCCACATACATCTGTATGGATTAAACCCAATAGTTCATTTGCTCTTTCTCCGACTTTAGAGAAAGGTTGCTTTGTCATTTTGCCAAGTAAACATGATTCGCATTTACCATAATCCTCTAAGTCAAATGGTTCTAGAATTCCTTCCCTTTGAAGTCTTTCTAAGCGTTTCAAGTTTATATGGCCTAATCGACAATGCCACAGATAGGTGAGATCTGAATCATCCTTTTTGGCCTTTTTGGTATTTATGTTATATACTTGTTTGTCGTGATCTAATAAATAAAGTCCATTGACTAATCTAGCAGATCCATAAAACATCTCTTTAAAATAAAACGAACAACTATTGTCTTTTATTATAAAGGAAAATCCCTTAGCATCTAAGCAAGAAACTGAAATGATGTTTTTAGTAAGACTTGGAACATGGAAACATTCTTCCAGTTCCAAAACTAGCCCGGAGGGCAACGACAAATAGTAAGTTCCTACAGCTAATGCAGCAATCCGTGCTCCATTTCCCACTCGTAGGTCGACTTCACCCTTGCTTAACTTTCTACTTCTTCTTAGTCCCTGTGGATTGGAACATAAGTGTGAGCCACAACCTGTATCTAATACCCAAGAAGTTGAATTAGCAAGTATACAGTCTATAACGAAAATACCTGAAGATGGAACGACTGTTCCGTTCTTCTGATCTTCCTTTAGCTTCAAGCAATCTCTCTTCCAATGCCCCTTCTTCTTGCAGTAGAAGCATTCGGATTCAGAAGTGGGTTGACTGACCTTCCTCTTTGCAGATTTGGCGCCAGTTTGCTTAGTTGGGCTGGCCTTGTTGCCACCTTTCTTAGCATTCCTCTTCTTTCCAGATTTCTTGAACTTGCCCCCACGCACCATAAGCACATCCTGCTTATCACTTTTGAGCGTCTTTTCAGCGGTCTTCAGCATACCGTGAAGCTCAGTGAGCGTTTTGTCCAGACTATTCATACTGTAGTTCAGTTTGAACTGATCATACCCGCTATGAAGAGAATGGAGGATGGTGTCTATAGCCATTTCCTGAGAAAATTGCTGATCCAGCCGACTCATATTCTCAATGAGTCCAATCATTTTGAGAACATGTGGACTTACGGGCTCGCCTTTCTTAAGCTTGGTCTCAAGAATTTGCCTATGAGTCTCGAATCTTTCGACTCGAGCCAGATCTTGGAACATGTTCTTTAACTCACTGATGATTGTGAAAGCATCTGAGTTGATGAACGTTTTCTGCAGATCCGCACTCATGGTGGCGAGCATTAGACATTTCACATCCTTGTTGGCATCAATCCAACGATTGAGGGCAGCCTGAGTGACCCCGTCGCCAGGAGCTTCGGGCATCGCCTCATCTAGGACATACTCCTTTTCTTCCTGCATAAGAACTATTTGCAAGTTCCTTTGCCAGTCAAGGAAGTTTTTCCCGTTCAACTTCTCCTTTTCGAGAATTGATCGAATGTTGAATGAATTGTTGTTTGCCATATTAAAAACTACAATTGAAAAGAATAAACAAATAAATAACCATTCACAGTTTCTCTTAATAAACTTAAATTCTAGCATACATGCATAATTCAATGTTTATTAAGCATTTTATTCAAGTTATGTGTTCCGGCAGGTGTGAATAAAATGATTCCAAGATCCTAAAATCATTGAAGAACTAAGCACAGTTTGTCGACTTAATCCTAGAACATCTTAGGTAAGCAAAAGCCTTTTGCTAATAGTCTAGAAACTATTCTTGGTTGATAGGTACGTCTAAGAACTTATTAGGTAAACCTATCGAATTTGCCACGACATAAAAGGACTCCTTACTTATATCGTTGAGTTTCACCAAAACTAACATGTACTCACAATTATTTGTGTACCTTGCCCCTTTAGGACCAATAAGTAACACCTCGCTGAGCGAAAACTATTACTAGATTGATGTAAAGGATATCCAAGCAAGTGTATATTTTGGCATGGCACCTTTTAACTCAATTTTTAAGTTTGGAACTTAAGGCTCTTACTATGTTGGTTAGATTTTAAGTGAACTAAAATCCTTAATCATGCAACATAATCAAGCTTATGATCTCATGCATTTTAAGACATATTTAAAACAATAAATAACTTAAAACATGCATAAGATATTTGTGATCTAGTATGGCCCGACTTCATCTTGAAGCTTTGACTTCAAAGTCCGTCTTGAAAATCTCCGTGGGAGGCACCATTTTCTTCAAATAGGATAAGCTATAACTAATTACAACTATTTGATGGTACGCAGACCATTTTGAATTGAAAAATAACTTTGGTGCTTTAGACCAATTACATTCAAATTAATGGTACGCAGACCATATTTTCTATCCTATTTGGGCCATACTAGTCACTTCATAACCTGCAAAACAGTACATATATAATATATACCATTCACCCATTCATTATCATGAATGGCCCACATAGCTGGTTAGTAAAACACATTATGCATCACGTAAACATTTGCAGCAATTAATCAAGGGCACCAATAATCTACCAATTATTCAGTCCTTATTAATTCTAATCGAGTTGTTTTAACCTTAAGGATTTGTAGACCTAATCAAGAGTTTATGACTAAAAAGCGCTCCCACTCAAACCAATAAATTCATATGCTTTACTAATTTTAAACATAAAATTGTATTTCTAGTCTAACCGGAAACATACAAATTTAATTAAAATTTAAAGCTCATATAAATTTATAATTGAATCCAAAATTTAATTTAATTTCAGTCGCATTTAAATTAATTCATGATTTTTATTTTAGTAAAATAATTAGAATAAATTCCATTTATTATAATTATAATATTCAAAATTAAAATCCAAGAAATTAATTTAAATTATTAATTTTAAAATTAATTAAAATTACGTGAACTGAAATTTTCAAATTAAACATTCAAAACGATCTAATCGTAACGCAAACACCCTACGCGTTGCACGCCCATGGGCCGTACGCACACAGCCATTGCTGGCCATATGCGCGCAGCCCATGCGCTCGTCGCATAGCTGCTGCTGTCCTATCGCAAGCCTCCGCACAGCGCCCCATCGCACGCGAGCTATCGCTCGCAGTGCGCGCGCGCGAGATCGCTCGCTGGGCGCGCTGGCTCGCTCGCTGTGCGCGCGAGCCATCGCTTGCTGGGGCGCGACATCGCTCGCTGGGCGAGCGACATCGCGCGCTGCGCGCGCGAGCCATCGCTCGCTGGGGCGCGACATCGCTCGCTGGGCGAGGGACATCGCGCGCTGCGCGCGCGAGCAGTGCTGGGCGCAGCGCTCGTGGCACGCGAGCTTGCGCTCGCTGCGCGCGAGGCTGCGCGCACTTGTGCGAGGCAGCGCGCGTTGTGGCGCAGCTCGCTTGCTGCCCACACGCGACTGCCTTGGCTCGCCCTTCGCCCATGCCCATTCGTTCATTGCTCGTGGCACACGACACAAGGCAGGGCTGCTGCCTTGTGCTCGTGCACTCCGCCCTTGCTCATTGCATTCGTGCCGCACGGGCGACGAGCTCCCTTGCTCGTCGTCGCATGCCCGCATTATACAACACCCCTTAAGGGTAACACGAAGCGTCTATTGCTTCGTGCGTGCAAGTTATTTGAACGAATCGCATAAAAATTTAAAATTTATATTTAAAATTAATGACAAATTAATAAATATTATTAATTTCATAATTTTAGGGCGAAAAATCGAAAATTTATTATCCAATTGATTTCCGATTGATATGGATTCAAGTCTAGGTCATAAAAATTTAAAATTTATCGTAAATTTACAATTTTTATGGTGGTTTTTAATCATAGGTTTCTAATTAAATTACAATTAATTATGAAAATCAAATTAATTCTAAATTATTCTAATTTTCAACAAATTAATCATAATTACAAATTAGATTGCATAATTAACAAGACTAGGCATTCAAACTTGTTAAACATATGCAGTAGGTCAATCAAAAATTCAAGATTTATCAACAAGAATCGCAAATATTTAATTTAACATCTTAAATTTACGAAATTTTGCATTCGAAAAACTAAAACCTTCGAAAAGTCATAGTTAGGCTTCGAATTTGAGAATTCTGGGTTCGGCAGAAAAATACTATTTTTGTCAAAATTTTAGAATGCCTTTTACATGCGGAATTGACACAAAAATCACTCAATTCGGATGAGTAACGAAGAAACTGCCGAAAAACTGCGTACATATAATTAAATAAACGCAATTTGCAATTAATTAACAATTACGAAAATTAATCACCCCTTTTAATTCTTGCAAATTTGTAATATTTAACCATGTTCATGCAATTTTAGATTATGAAAATAATAAGGGGCTCGTGATACCACTGTTAGGTTATGATACATATGACACTACATAGATCATGCGGAAACAACCATTAACCCAGGACAACATATTATTTACACATAATCATATAGCATAATTTAGATGCATACTCTTTGTTGCGTGCCCTCCCTAGCTGCGCCCGAACCGAACAAGAACAAGTCTTTTAGGACTCCAAGTGTCGTCCCTCCGTAGATAGTCCACAGCACGTCCGGATCCGCCTTAAGATTGACCAACTAGAATCGCCCTTAAGGTACTAGAAAATTTCGGCACTTTTGAGCAAGATGTGTGTTTTAATTTTCTCTCAAAAAACTCACTTTTGAATACTTTGAAACTTGTGTATAAATTATGACCCCTAGGCCTTTATTTATAGAGTTATGGAAAAGGAATCGTAATCCTAGTAGGATGCGAATTAATTGGAATTAGAATCCTACATGAATTCTATTTAATTAATTTATCCAATTAGGAATAGAAATTTAATCATACACTGACTCTCGTAGATTCAGGAATCACGCATGAGCACAAACTCACACACACACGGCAGCCACAAGGGCTGCCCATTCGCGTGCGAGCAGCAGCCCGCGTAGCACGGCCCACGCAGCCGTGGCCCTTGGCGCGCGCTGGGCCTGCCTTGCGGTAGGCCTGGGCGCTGCCTTGGCTGGGCTTGTGGCGCGCATGCTTGCTGGGCGATGGCCCCGGCTTCGTGCTGGGCCTTCGTCCGGCAAGCCTCGTCCGATGCTAATTCGTACGATACGCTTCCGATTAAATTTCCATTTCCGGAATCTATTTCCGATACGAACAATATTTAATATTTCCGATTCCGGAATTAATTTCCGTTTCGAACAAATATTTAATATTTCCGTTTCCGGAATTATTTTCCGATTCCGGCAATATTTCCGATTCTGACAATATTTCCGTTTCCGGTAATATTTCCGATTCTGGTAATATTTCCATTTCCAATAATATTTTCCGATACGTACCATGTTTCCGTTTCCGGCAACATCTACGACTTGGATAATATTCATATTTCCGATACGATCCATATTTCCATTTCCGGCAATATCATCGTTTCCGGAGTATTCATTTCTTGCCTGTGACGATCTTAGCTCCCACTGAAACCAAGATCCGTCGGTTCCGAATATTCATAGATGGAGTATTTAATGCCATTAAATACTTGATCCGTTTACGTACTATTTGTGTGACCCTACGGGTTCAGTCAAGAGTAAGCTGTGGATTAATATCATTAATTCCACTTGAACTGAAGCGGCCTCTAGCTAGGCATTCAGCTCACTTGATCTCACTGAATTATTAACTTGTTAATTAATACTGAACCGCATTTATTAGACTTAACATAGAATGCATACTTGGACCAAGGGCATTATTTCCTTCACTAGCATACATGCATAATTCAATGTTTATTAAGCATTTTATTCAAGTTATGTGTTCCGGCAGGTGTGAATAAAATGATTCCAAGATCCTAAAATCATTGAAGAACTAAGCACAGTTTGTCGACTTAATCCTAGAACATCTTAGGTAAGCAAAAGCCTTTTGCTAATAGTCTAGAAACTATTCTTGGTTGATAGGTACGTCTAAGAACTTATTAGGTAAACCTATCGATTTTGCCACGACATAAAAGGACTCCTTACTTATATCGTTGAGTTTCACCAAAACTAACATGTACTCACAATTATTTGTGTACCTTGCCCCTTTAGGACCAATAAGTAACACCTCGCTGAGCGAAAACTATTACTAGATTGATGTAAAGGATATCCAAGCAAGTGTATATTTTGGCATGGCACCTTTTAACTCAATTTTTAAGTTTGGAACTTAAGGCTCTTACTATGTTGGTTAGATTTTAAGTGAACTAAAATCCTTAATCATGCAACATAATCAAGCTTTTGATCTCATGCATTTTAAGACATATTTAAAAGCAATAAATAACTTAAACATGCATTAGATAAATGTGATCTAGTATGGCCCGACTTCATCTTGAAGCTTTAACTTCAAAGTCCGTCTTGAAAATCTCCGTGGGAGGCACCATTTTCTTCAAATAGGATAAGCTATAACTAATTACAACTATTTGATGGTACGCAGACCATATTTGAATTGAAAAATAACTTTGGTACTTTAGACCAATTACATTCAAATTAATGGTACGCAGACCATATTTTCTATCCTATTTGGGCCATACTAGTCACTTCATAACCTGCAAAACAGTACATATACAATATGTACCATTCGCCCATTCATTATCATGAATGGCCCACATAGTAGGTTAGTACAACACATTATGCATCACGTAAACATTTGCAGCAATTAATCAAGGGCACTAATAATCTACCAATTATTCAGTCCTTATTAATTCTAATCAAGTTGTTTTAACCTTAAGGATTTGTAGACCTAATCAAGAGTTTTATGACTAAAAGGGCTCCCACTTAAACCAATAAATTCATATGCTTTACTAATTTTAAACATAAAATGTATTTCAAGTCTAACCGGAAACATACAATTTTAATTAAAATTTAAAGCTCATATAAATTTATAATTGAATCAAAAAAGCTTAATTTAATTTCAGTCGTATTTAAATTAATTCATGATTTTAATTTTAGTAAAATAATTAGAATAAATAACATTTATTTTAATTACAATATTCAAAATTAAAATCGAAGAAAATAATTTAAATTATTAATTTTAAAATTAATTAAAATTACGTAAACTGAAAAATTTCAAATTAAACATTCAAAACGATCTAATCGCAACGCAAACACCCTACGCATTGCACGCCCATGGGCCGCACGCACACAGCCATCGCTGGCCATGTGCGCGCAGCCCATGCGCTCGTCGCATAGCTGCTGCATCTCCATCGTAAGCCATCGCACGCTGTGGTGCTCGCTGTGCGCGCGCCTGCGCTCGACGCACACGAGCCATCGCTCGCAGTGCGCGCTCGCCAGCGCTCGCTGCGCGCGCTCCATCGCTCGCTGTGCGCGCGAGCCATCGCTCGCTGTGCGCGCGACATCGCTCGCTGGGCGCAGCGCTCGTGGAACGCGAGCTTGCGCTCGCTGCGCGCGAGGCTGCGCGCTCTTGCGCGAGGCAGTGCGCGTTGTGGCGCAGCTCGCTTGCTGCCCACACGCGACTGTCTTGGCTTGCTTTTCGCCCATGCCCATTTGTTCATAGCTCGTGGCCCACGACACAAGGCAGGGCTGCTGCCTTGTGCTCGTGCACCACGCCCTTGCTCATTGCATTCGTGCCGCACGGGCGACGAGCTCCCTTGCTTGTCGTCGCATGCCCGCACTATACAACACCCCTTAAGGGTAACACGAAGCGTCCATTGCTTTGTGCGTGCAAGTTATATGAACGAATCGCATAAAAATTTAAAATTTATATTTAAAATTAATGACAAATTAATAAATAATATTAATTTCATAATTTTAGGGCGAAAAATCGAAAATTTATTATTCAATTGATTTCCGATTTACATGGATTCAAGTCTAGGTCATAAAAATTTAAAATTTATCATAAATTTACAATTTTTCTGGTGGTTTTTAATCATAGGTTTCTAATTAAATTATAATTAATTTTGAAAATCAAATTAATTCTAAATTATTCTAATTTTCAACAAATTAATCATAATTACAAATTAGATTGCATAATTAACAAGGCTAGGAATTCAAACTTGTTAAACATATACAGTAGGTCAATCAAAAATTCAAGATTTATCAACAAGAATCGCAAATATTTAATTTAATATCTTAAATTTACGAAATTTTGCATTCGAAAAACTAAAACCTTCGAAAAGTCATAGTTAGGCTTCGAATTTGAGAATTCTGGGTTCGGCAGAAAAATATTATTTTTTGTCAAAATTTTAGAATGCCTTTTACATGCGGAATTGACACAAAAATCACTCGATTTGGATGAGTAACGAAGAAACTGCCGAAAAACTGCGTACGTATAATTAAATAAACGCAATTTGCAATTAATTAACAATTACGGAAATTAATCACCCCTTTTAATTCTTGCAAATTTGTAATATTTAACCATGTTCATGCAATTTAGATTATGAAAATAATAAGGGGCTCGTGATACCACTGTTAGGTTATGATACATATGATATTACATAAATCATGCGGAAACAACCATTAACCCAGGAATACATATTATTTACACATAATCATATAGCATAATTTAGATGCATACTCTTTGTTGCGTGCCTTCCCTAGCTGCACCCGAACCGAACAAGAACAAGTCTTTAGGACTCCAAGTGTCGTCCCTCCGTAGATAGTCCACAGCACGTCCGGATCCGCCTTAAGATTGACCAACTAGAATCGCCCTTAAGGTACTAGAATTTTCGGCACTATTGAGCAAGGAATGTGGCTGAATTTTTCTCTCAAAACTCACTTTGAATACTTGAATTAATCTCTAAAAATATGTGACCCTAGGCACGTATTTATAGAGTTATGGAAAGGGAATTGTAATCCTAGTAGGACACGAATTAATTAAACTTAGAATCCTACAAGAACTCTAATTAATTAATTTATCCTTTTAGGAATAGGAATTTAACCATATACTAACTCTAATAGTTTTAGGAATCATGCATGAACACAAACTCACACACACACACGGTAGCCACAAGGGCCGCCCATGCGCGTGCGTGCGAGCAGCAGCCCACGCAGCGAGGCCCACGCAGCCGTGGCCTTGGCGCGCGCTGGGCCTGCCTTGCGGTAGGCCTGGGCGCTGCCTTGGCTGGGCTTGTGGCGCGCGCGTTTGGCTTGCTGGGCGATGGCCCGGCTTCGTGCTGGGCCTTCGTCCGGCAGGCCTCGTCCGATGCTAATTCGTACGATACGCTTCCGATTAAATTCCCGGTTCCGGAATTCATTTCCGATACGAACAATATTTAATATTTCCGATTCCGGAATCAATTTCCGTTTCGAACAAATATTTAATATTTCCGTTTCCGGAATTATTTTCCGATTCCGATAATATTTCCGATTCTGACAATATTTCCGTTTCCGGCAATATTTCCGATTCTGGTAATATTTCCATTTCCGATAATATTTTCCGATACGTACCATGTTTCCGTTTCCGGCAACATCTACGACTTGGATAATATTTATATTTCCGATACGATCCATATTTCCGTTTCCGGCAATATCATCGTTTCCGGAGTATTCATTTCTTGCCTGTGACGATCTCAGCTCCCACTGAAACCAAGATCCGTCGTTTCCGAATATCCATAGATAGAGTATCTAATGCCATTAAATACTTGATCCGTTTACGTACTATTTGTGTGACCCTACGGGTTCAGTCAAGAGTAAGCTGTGGATTAATATCATTAATTCCACTTGAACTGAAGCGGCCTCTAGCTAGGCATTCAGCTCACTTGATCTCACTGAATTATTAACTTGTTAATTAATACTGAACCGCATTTATTAGACTTAACATAGAATGCATACTTGGACCAAGGGCATTATTTCCTTCACTTCTTTCCCCGCTGATTCTGCCAAGCCCGTTCCCTTGGTTGTGGTTTCGCTGGATAGTAGACAGGGACTGTGGGAATCTCGTTAATCCATTCATGCGCGTCACTAATTAGATGACGAGGCATTGGCTACCTTAAGAGAGTCATAGTTACTCCCGCCGTTTACCTGCGCTTGGTTGAATTTCTTCACTTTGACATTCAGAGCACTGGGCAGAAATCAAATTGCGTCAACATCCGCGAGGACCATCGCAATGCTTTGTTTCAATTAAAAAGTCGGATTCCCCTTGTCCGTACCAGTTCTGAGCTGACTGTTCTACGCCCGGGGAAGGCCCCCGAAGGAGCCGTTCCCAGTCCGTCCCCCGGCCGGCACGCGGCGACCCGCTCTCGCCACGAGAGCAGCTCGAGCAGTCCGCCGACAACCGACGGGTTCGGGACTGGGACCCCCGTGCCCAGCCCTCAGAGCCAATACTTTTCCCGAAGTTACGGATCCAATTTTGCCGACTTCCCTTGCCTACATTGTTCCATCGACCAGAGGTTGTTCACCTTGGAGACCTAATGCGGTTATGAGTACGACCGGGCGTGGTCGGCACTCGGTCCTCCGGATTTTCAAGGGCCGCCGGGGGCGCACCGGACACCACAAAACGTGCGGTGCTCTTCCACCCGCTGGACCCTGTTGGAGAAATGACTAATAGTAGATGAAATTAGCATGGCTTATCTGAAATTATGTCGTGGCGTGACACCAATCACTGCCCTAAAGTTGAATTTGCCTCGCTACACACACGCGGACTCATGGCAATCAACCCCCAGGGTTACACGACTCCTCATTTCCGGTGTGGACGGATACGAAGATTTAGAACACCCTTAAGCAATGCCCAGAACAATGGTCGATTTTGTGTTTGTATTTTTGGAGAAGATGAATAAGGTTTTCTTTTCTGTGTCTCTGGAGGAAGAATCAATAGCCTTTAAATATTGCCGAAAAGATCAACAAGAATAGAAGGTTATTAATTGGTCATCAATTAGGCCATAAATGGAGGAAGTAATTAAGGTAATAACGGTCAAAAAATCAATTAGTTGACATTACACAATCAATTCAATAATTACGCTCCAAAATTGATGATTCATAGTAGGAAAAACCACATTGTATTTACGGAAACTTTAATTCTTTTGAAGCAAAATAATTTGGAGTTTTTCAACATACACCGACATGAGTAAAACTCCAACATTCCCCCACGTGATTCAAAAGAAAATAGGCTTTATTAATAGAGGTTGTTCTGGGCAAGGGATACTTAGTTTTACAAGTATCAATGTCGTGTGGACTTGAATTGATACCTAGTGCATACTAGTATGTCATACAACCATGTAAGGTAGAATTACCCTTGAACCTTGCATGGGGATTGTAGTAACACCACAGCGCACCAAACTTTTCTCAAAACAAGTAGTGTTCTCGCAAACTTTAATAGTCAATGCCCCACATATGCCTGGTTTTTCATGAACGCTCTAGAGGTCTTAGCCTAAGGAACCTCATAGGGGATTGGGCGTAACCCCCACATTCACATAGGTAAGCTCATCAAGTTTGTACTGTCACAAACCACCTTTACAAGGCTATGAACTTATTAAGAGCCTTGGCTCAACCTTACACATATGACAGTGAAAAAAATACTACATCACTTTTATTAATAGGAATGGTTGTAGTACATTACTTGATTTCTTTTGTGACTTCGTTTGAACCATTGAACTTAGTTATTTCTAAGACGGGTATCAATCACAATTCACTCCACATAGGCTTAAAATCCATTCCTCAATGCTGACTCCAGCAAAAAATTTATACAAAGGCCTTTGTTGAGAGAATCTCAATATTCCTCTCATTTTCACACGATTTAACATTTTTTCATGATCAATGTCCATGCCTCAAGCACGTATATATATTCTAATTACATTACAAGTTGTCCCAATTATAGCTTGTAAGCCACAACGCATAATACTAATGGAGTTGACTTTACCAACAATGGATTTCACATATTCCAATTAACTCATTGTACCTGACAATCCACATACATAGTAATTTGTAAATAACAATGTGGGGAAACATAAAATCACCTTACCCCCACAATGAGATAACATCAAAAAGATTTTCTAATTGTAGAATCCAATGATATGGACACTCAACTCCATAATAGAATTATCACTTTCTATTAACCCAATGGACATCTCAAACATACTCGTTTGACCATCATCCCAAGGTACATTTCCGTGAT
>NC_079488.1:28545246-28580246 GCF_020520425.1 Spinacia oleracea
GCCAGAAGGTTTCAGGCGCAACTTGCGTTCAAAGACTCGATGGTTCACGGGATTCTGCAATTCACACCAAGTATCGCATTTCGCTACGTTCTTCATCGATGCGAGAGCCGAGATATCCGTTGCCGAGAGTTGTTTAAAGTTTTATACGACTTGGTGCCGCGCCCCGACCCGGCGAACCGGGAAGGGGCAGGCACGCTTGTATTCAATATCCTTGGCGCAGACCGCGCCGGGGTTCGTTGTCTTTCCGGAAGGGCTCCCCGTCCAGCCGAGGCGGGAAGGCTCGCACCCCCCGGCGTGGGCTCGCGGGCGCCGGAGCGCCCCTTCCCCCGCGTATGATAAACACGTTCGTTGGTCGCTCTGCTGGGCAGGTTTCGACAATGATCCTTCCGCAGGTTCACCTACGGAAACCTTGTTACGACTTCTCCTTCCTCTAAATGATAAGGTTCAGTGAACTTCTCGCGACGTCGCCGGCGGCGAACCGCCCACGTCGCCGCGATCCGAACACTTCACCGGACCATTCAATCGGTAGGAGCGACGGGCGGAGTGTACAAAGGGCAGGGACGTAGTCAACACGAGCTGATGACTCGCGCTTACTAGGAATTCCTCGTTGAAGACCAACAATTGCAATGATCTATCCCCATCACGATGAAATTTCAAAGATTACCCAGACCTGTCGGTCAAGGCTATAGACTCATTGAATACATCAGTGTAGCGCGCGTGCGGCCCAGAACATCTAAGGGAATCACAGACCTGTTATTGCCTCAAACTTCCGTGGCCTAAAAGGCCATAGTCCCTCTAAGAAGCTAGCTGCGAAGGTGTACCTCCGCATAGCTAGTTAGTAGGCTAAGGTCTCGTTCGTTAACGGAATTAACCAGATAAATCGCTCCACCAGCTAAGAACGGCCATGCACCACCACCCAAAGAATCAAGAAAGAGCTCTTAGTCTGTCAATCCTTACTATGTCTGGACCTGGTAAGTTTCCCCGTGTTGAGTCAAATTAAGCCGCAGGCTCCACTCCTGGTGGTGCCCTTCCATCAATTCCTTTAAGTTTCAGCCTTGCGACCATACTCCCCCCGGAACCCAAAAACTTTGATTTCTCATAAGGTGCCGGCGGCGTTCTAAAAGAAACATCCGCCGATCCCTGGTCGGCATCGTTTATGGTTGAGACTAGGACGGTATCTGGTCGTCTTCGAGCCCCCAACTTTCGTTCTTGATTAATGAAAACATCCTTGGCAAATGCTTTCGCAGTTGTTCGTCTTTTATAAATCCAAGAATTTCACCTCTGACTATGAAATACGAATGCCCCCGACTGTCCCTGTTAATCATTACTCCGATCCCAAAGGCCAACACAATAAGACCGGAATCCTATAATGTTATCCCATGCTAATGTATACAGAGCGTAGGCTTGCTTTGAGCACTCTAATTTCTTCAAAGTAACAGTGCCGGAGGCACGACCCGGCCAATTAAGGCCAGGAGCGCATCGCCGGCGAAAGAGGCGAGACGGCCGGTGCACACCAAAAGGCGGACCGGTCGTACCACCCCAAGGTCCAACTACGAGCTTTTTAACTACAACAACTTAAATATACGCTATTGGAGCTGGAATTACCGTGCTTGCTGGCACCAGACTTGCCCTTCAATGGATCCTCGTTAAGGGATTTAGATTGTACTCATTCCAATTACCAGACTCAATTAGCCCGGTATTGTTATTTATTGTCACTACCTCCCCGTGTCAGGATTGGGTAATTTACGCGCCTGCTTCCTTCCTTGGATGTGGTAGCCGTTTCTCAGGCTCCCTCTCCGGAATCGAACCCTAATTCTCCGTCACCCGTCACCACCATGGTAGGCCACTATCCTACCATCGAAAGTTGATAGGGAAGAAATTTGAATGATGCGTCGCCGGCGCAAAGGCCGTTCGATCCGTCGAGTTATCATGAATCATCAGAGCAAAGGGGTAAAAGCCCGCGTTGACCTTTTATCTAATAAATGCGTCCCTTCCAGAAGTCGTGGTTTGTTGCACGTATTAGGTCTAGAATTACTACGGTTATCCGAGTAGCAGGTACCATCAAACAAACTATAACTGATTTAAGGAGCCATTCGCAGTTTCACAGTCTGAATTAGTTCATACTTACACATGCATGGCTTAATCTTTGAGACAAGCATATGACTACTGGCAGGATCAACCAGGTAGCACTCCACGATCGACATCGGCGCGCATGAGCCCTCCCTTTCTTAAGGGGAGGGTCAACGCCCGCGCGTCAGTCGTTCGTGCTTAGCGTAAAACGCTTAGATTGGGGATGCGACGAGCGAACGCCCATTCCCACACAACATTCTGCATCCCGAGGCACAACTAGAGACCGTATTCCAGGCCGGCGATTCTTTGTGAAAAGCCATCGTGGTTGGAGGACGGACCTAGCTACAGAGGTCCACCGGACACCCGGAAGGGTGTCGGGCGGAAACAAGCGATTATGGGACGTCAATGCCATCGGTAGGAATGCAACACAGAAAACCGTCACTCGCCCAAGGCCTGTATAGCACTTGGAGCAAACACTGAAGAGGTTTATCGGTGTGCGGTACCGCTTCACACGCGTAGCGTACCGCTTCGCCATTCACACGCGTAGCGTACCGCTTCGCCATTCACACGCGTAGCGTACCGCTTCGCCAAGAAAAAACGAGCTTGCATCCCACGACCACAAAGTGGCCGCAAGGATGGGCTAGATGTCCCCCGACTAGCACCGTTTGACGTGATAGAAACAAATCGAGGCGGGACAACACTGGCTAAGGTTAGCTAACACAACGTCGACTAGAATTAGACTGCACCCACATGCCGCTTGATATCGCCCGCATCCAGGAACAGTCTGCATCGAGTTTCGGAAACATTACCACACCAAAGCCAAAAGGGACAAGAGGTTTGCTCAAAGACCGACGACGAGATTTAGTCCGCTCTCTAGTGTGCTGCTTGGTCCTCTGCCCGCACACAAGAACAGTCTGAATCGGGTCATCGAGGCCCAAGCTCCCCATCCGAGAGACTACCGCGGGACTATTGCGACATACGGAAAACCGAGGTCAAGTCGTAACGTTAGCCGTATTGCGGGCCAAATCCACCACCGTCATCCCCCGACTATACGTAGCCGAAAAATTCCCTCAATGCATCGTTGGATTTTGTTTCCGAACAACGAAAACTCGAGGTCAAGTCGGTACTATGGCCGTGTCGCAAGCCAATTCCACTACCAACATCCCCCGAAAAACTCCGTCAATCGAACCGTAAAAACTCGTGGTCAAGTCGGGACTTTTTCCGTATAGCGGGCCGAGTCCACCACCGTCATCCCACAAATTCTTAGAGCCAACAACAAAATCCATCACAATTCCTACGAGGTTTGTTCGAAGGACGACGTCAACTAGATTTTAGTCTTCGCTCGTAGGCTGCTCGGTCCGCTGCCCGCAAGAAATCCCCTCCGCTAACCCATCCGAGAGACGAACGCGGGACCATGGCTTACGAAAAACCGAGGTCAAGTCGGGACATTAGCCGTATTGCGGGCCAAATCCACCACCATCATCCCCCGACTTTATGGAGCCAAAAAATTCCCTCAATGCATCGTTGGATTTTGTTTCCGATCAACGAATACTCGAGGTCAAGTCGGTACTTGAAGGAAATAATGCCCTTGGTCCAAGTACATTCTATGTTAAGTCTAATAAATGCGGTTCAGTATTAATTAACAAGTTAATAATTCAGTGAGATCAAGTGAGCTGAATGCCTAGCCAGAGGCCGCTTCAGTTCAAGTGGAATTAATGATATTAACCCACAGCTTACTCTTGACTGAACCCGTAGGGTCACACAAATAGTACGTAAACGGATCAAGTATTTAATGACATTAAATACTCTATCTATGGATATTCGGAATCGACGAATCTTGGTTTCAGTGGGAGCTGAGATCGTCACAAGCAAGAAATGAATACTCCGGAAACGATGATATTGCCGGAAACGGAAATATGGATCGTATCGGAAATATAAATATTATCCAAGTCGTAGATGTTGCCGGAAACGGAAACATGGTACGTATCGGAAAATATTATCGGAAATGGAAATATTGCCGGAATCGGAAATATTGCCGGAAACGGAAATATTGTCAGAATCGGAAATATAATCGGAATCGGAAAATAATTCCGGAAACGGAAATATTAAATATTTGTTCGAAACGGAAATTAATTCCGGAATCGGAAATATTAAATATTGTTCGTATCGGAAATGAATTCCGGAATCGGGAATTTAATCGGAAGCGTATCGTACGAATTAGCATCGGACGAGGCCCGCTAGACGAAGGCCCAGCAAGAAGCCAGGCCATCACCCAGCGAGACGCACGCACCAACGCACGCCTCGACCAGGCCCAGCGCAAGGCCAGGCCCAGCCAAGGGCGCGCGCGCGCAGCACAGCAGCGTGGGCTGTGCGCCTGTCGTGGGCCGCAAGGCTTGCGCGGGTGCACGGCTTGTGGGATGCTTGTACGGGAAATCCTAATCCTATTAGGATTTGTGCAAATATTAAAATCGTAATCCTATTAGATTTGCTTTGTTATTTGGAGTCCTAATAAAGTTCTAATTAGCAAATCCACATCCTAGTAAGATTACAAGTCCTTTTCCATACTCCTATAAATAGGTGCCTAGGGTCACAATTTATGGGTACGATTGAAGTATTCAAAGGGTAAGTTTTTGAAATAAAATCAGCCATACACTTGCAAACACTAGCCGAAATTTTTAAGCACCTTAAGGGCGATTCTAGTTGGTCTAACTTGAGGCGGATCCGGACGTACTGTGGACTATCTACGGAGGGACGACATTTGGAGTCCTAAAGACTTGTTCTTGTTCGGTTCGGGCGCAGCTAGGGAAGGCACGCTACAACATGTATGCATCTATTCTATGCTAAATGATTATGTGTAAATAATATGCTTTCCTGGCTTTATGGTTTTTCCGCATGATTTGTGAATTGTCATATGTATCATAACCTAACAGTGGTATCACGAGCCTCTTATTATTTTCATAATCTAAATTGCATAAACATGGTTAAATATTACAAATTTGCAAGAATTAAAAGGGGTGATTAATTTTCATAATTGTTAATTAATTGCAAATTGCGTTTATTTAATTATACGTACGCAGTTTTTCGGCAGTTTCTTCGTTACTCATCCAAATCGAGTGATTTTTGTGTCAATTCCGCATGTAAAAGGCATTCTAAAATTTTGACAAAAATAATGTTTTTCGGCCGAACCCAGAATTCTCAAATTCGAAGCCTAACTATGACTTTTCGTAGGTTTTAGTTTTTCGAATGCAAAATTTCGTAAATTTAAGATGTTAAATTAAATATTTGCGATTCTTGTTGATAAATCTTGAATTTTTGATTGACCTACTGTATATGTTTAACAAGTTTGAGTGCCTAGCCTTGTTAATTATGCAATCTAATTCGTAATTATGATTAATTTGTTGAAAATTGGAATAATTTAGAATTAATTTGATTTTCATAATTAGTTATAATTTAATTAGATACCTATGATTAAAAACCACCATAAAAATTGTAAATTTATGTTAAATTTTTATGACCTAGACTTGAATCCATGTTAATCGGAAATCAATAAATTAATAACTTTTCGATTTTTCTCCCTAAAATTATGAAATTAATATGATTTATTAATTTGTCATTAATTTTGAAAATAAATTTTTTAATTTTTATGTGATTCGCTCATATAACTTGCACGCACAAAGCAATGGACGCTACGTGTTACCCTTAAGGGGTGTTGTATAGTGCGGGCATGCGGCGACGAGCAAGGGAGCTCGTCGCCCATGCGGTACGAATGCAACGAGCAAGGGCATGGTGCACGAGCACAAGGCAGCAGCCCTGCCTTGTGTCGTGGGCTGTGTGCGATGGGCGCATGGGCAAGGGCAAGAGCAAGGCACGAGCAGTCGCGTGTGGGCAGCAAGCGAGCTGCGCCACAGCGCGCACTGCCTCGCGTGCGCGTGCGACGAGCGCTGCGCCCAGCGATGGTGAGCAGCATGCTTGTTACGACGAGCGCTGGCGCTGCGCCCACCAATGGTGAGCAGCGTGCGCGTGCGACGAGCGCCTGCGCCCAGCGATGGGGAGCAGCGTGCTTGTTGCGACGAGCGCTAGCGCGTGCCTTGCGATGGTGAGCAGCAGCGATGCGACGCAGCGCATGGGCTGCGCGCACATGGCCAGCGATGGTTGTGTGCGTGTGGCCCATGGCTATGCGTTGCGTGGGGTTGTTGCGTTATGATTAGATCGTTTTAAAATTTTAATTTGAAATTTTCAGTTTTCGTAATTTTAATTAATTTTAAAATTAATAATTTAAATTGTTTTCTTGGATTTTAATTTTGAATATTATAATTATAATAAATTTTATTTATTCTAATTATTTTACTAAAATTAAAATCATGAATTAATTTAAATACGACTGAAAAATAAATTAAATAAGCGGATTCAATTATAAATTTATATGAGCTTTAAATTTTAATTAAATTTGTATGTTTCCGGTTAGACTAGAAATACATTTTTATGTTTAAAATTAGTAAAGCATATGAATTTATTGGTTTAAGTGGGAGCCCTTTTAGTCATAAACTCTTGATTAGGTCTACAAATCCTTAAGGTTAAAATAACTTGATTAGAATTAATAAGGACTGAATAATTGATAGATTATTGGTGCCCTTGATTAATTGCTGCAAATGTTTATGTGATGCATAATGTGTTTTACTAACCAGCTATGTGGGCCATTCATGATAATGAATGGGTGAATGGTATATATTGTATATGTACTGTTTTGCAGGTTATGAAGTGACTAGTATGGCCCAAATAGGATAGAAAATATGGTCTGCGTACCATTAATTTGAATGTAATTGGTCTAAAGTACCAAAATTGTTTTTCAATTCAAATATGGTCTGCGTACCATCAAATAGTTGTAATTAGTTTTAATTATAGCTTATCCTATTTGAAGAAAATGGTGCCTCCCACGGAGATTTTCAAGACGGACTTTGAAGTTGAAGCTTCAAGATGAAGTCGGGCCATACTAGATCACATTTATCTTATGCATGTTTTAAGTTATTTATTGCTTTTAAATATGTCTTAAATATGCATGAGATCAAAGCTTGATTATGTTGCATGATTAAGGATTTTAGTTCACTTAAAATCTAACCAACATAGTAAGAGCCTTAAGTTCCAAACTTAAAAATTGAATTAAAAGGTGCCATGCCAAAATATACACTTGCTTGGATATCCTTTACATCAATCTAGTAATAGTTTTTGCTCAGCGAGGTGTTACTTATTGGTCCTAAAGGGGCAAGGTACACAAATAATTGTGAGTACATGTTAGTTTTGGTGAAACTCAACGATATAAGTAAGGAGTCCTTTTATGTCGTGGCAAAATCGATAGGTTTACCTAATAAGTTCTTAGACGTACCTATCAACCAAGAATAGTTTCTAGACTATTAGCAAAAGGCTTTTGCTTACCTAAGATGTTTTAGGATTAAGTCGACAAACTGTGCTTAATTCTTCAATGATTTTAGGATCTTGGAGTCATTTTATTCACACCTGCCGGAACACATAACTTGAATAAAATGCTTAATGAACATTGAATTATGCATGTATGCTAGAATTTAAGTTTATTAAGAGAAACTGTGAATGGTTATTTATTTGTTTATTCTTTTCAATTGTAGTTTTAACTATGGAAAACAACAATTCATTCAACATTCGGTCAATTCTCGAAAAGGAGAAGTTGAACGGGAAAAACTTCCTTGACTGGCAAAGGAACTTGCAAATAGTTCTTATGCAGGAAGATAAGGAGTATGTCCTAGATGAGGCGATGCCCGAAGTTACAGGCCACGGGGTCACTCAGGCAACCCTCAATCGTTGGATTGATGCCAACAAGGATGTGAAATGTCTAATGCTCGCCACCATGAGTGCAGATCTGCAGAAAACGTTCATCAACTCAGATGCTTTCACAATCATCAGTGAGTTGAAGAACATGTTCCAAGATCTGGCTCGAGTCGAAAGATTCGAGACTCATAGGCAAATTCTTGAGACCAAGCTTAAGAAAGGCGAGCCCGTAAGTCCACATGTTCTCAAAATGATTGGAATCATTAAGAATATGAGTCGGCTGGATCAGCAATTCTCTCAGGAAATGGCCGTAGACACCATCCTCCATTCTCTTCATAACGGGTATGATCAGATTAAACTGAACTACAGTATGAATAATCTGGACAAAACGCTCACTGAGCTTTACGGTATGCTGAAAACCGCTGAAAAGACGCTCAAAAGTGACAAGCAAGATGTGCTTATGGTGCGTGGGGGCAAGTTCAAGAAATCTGGAAAGAAGAGGAATGCTAAGAAAGGTGGCAACAAGGCCAGCCCAACTAAGCAAACTGGTGCCAAGTCTTAAAAGAGGAAGGTCAGTCAACCCACTTCTGAATCCGAATGCTTCTACTGCAAGAAGAAGGGGTATTGGAAAAGAGATTGCTTGAAGCTAAAGGAAGATCAGAAGAACGGAACAGTCGTTCCATCTTCAGGTATTTTCGTTATAGACTGTATACTTGCTAATTCAACTTCTTGGGTATTAGATACAGGTTGTGGCTCACACTTATGTTCCAATCCACAGGGACTAAGAAGAAGTAGAAAGTTAAGCAAGGGTGAAGTCGACCTACGAGTGGGAAATGGAGCACGGATTGCTGCATTAGCTGTAGGAACTTATTATTTGTCGTTGCCCTCCGGGCTAGTTTTGGAACTGGAAGAATGTTTCCATGTTCCAAGTCTTACTAAAAACATCATTTCAGTTTCTTGCTTAGATGCTAAGGGATTTTCCTTTTCAATAAAAGACAATAGTTGTTCGTTTTATTTTAAAGAGATGTTTTATGGATCTAGTAGATTATTCAATGGACTTTATTTATTAGATCACGACAAACAAGTTTATAACATAAATACCAAAAAGGCCAAAAAGGATGATTCAGATCTCACCTATCTGTGGCATTGTCGATTAGGCCATATAAACTTGAAACGCTTAGAAAGACTTCAAAAGGAAGGAATTCTAGAACCATTTGACTTAGAGGATTATGGTAAATGCGAATCATGTTTATTTGGCAAAATGACAAAGCAACCTTTCTCTAAAGTTGGAGAAAGAGCAACTGAACTATTGGGTTTAATCCATACAGATGTATGTGGACCAATGAGTACAAATGCTAGAGGTGGTTTCAGCTACTTTATCACTTTCACTGATGACTTCAGTAGATATGGTTATGTCTACCTAATGAAGCATAAGTCTGAATCCTTTGACAAATTCAAGGAATTTCAGAGTGAAGTAGAGAATCAATTAGGCAAGAAGATTAAGGCACTGCGGTCTGATACAGGCGGTGAATATCTGAGCTATGAATTTGATGACCATCTGAAAGAATGTGGAATTCTATCAGAATTGACTCCTCCTAGAACACCACAATGGAACGGTGTGTCGGAACGGCGGAACAGAACCTTGCTAGACATGGTCATGTCAATGATGGGTCAGGCCGAACTTCCATTAGAATTTTGGGGACATGCACTAAATACAGCTGCACTCACTATAAATAGAGCTCCGTCTAAAGCTGTCGAAAAGACTCCATATGAGTTATGGTTTGGAAAGCCTCCAAATGTGTCTTTTCTTAAGATTTGGGGATGTGAAGTATACGTCAAACGATTAATTTCAGACAAACTTCATCCGAAATCTGACAAATGTATCCTTGTGGGCTATCCAAAGGAAACAAAGGGGTATTACTTCTACAATACATCTGAGAACAAGGTGTTTGTTGCTCGAGATGGTGTCTTTTTGGAGAAAGATCACATTTCCAAAATGACAAGTGGGAGAAAAGTAGACCTCGAAGAAATTCGAGTCGAACAACAAACTCTAGAGAATGCTCAAGATGACATTCAGGATGAAACTCAGAGATCTTTAGAAGAATCTGGTGAGAATCATGGCCAATCTAGAAATGTTACCCCGCGTAGATCGCAAAGATATAGATCTCAACCGGAAAGGTACTTAGGTATTTTGACGAACGAGAGCTATGACGTTCTATTACTTGAAAGTGATGAACCCGCGACTTACAAACAAGCTATGACGAGCCCTAGCTCCAAGCAATGGCAAGAAGCCATGCAATCTAAATTAGACTCCATGTCTGAAAACCAAGTATGGGATTTGGTCGATTTGCCGGATGGCTACCAAGCCATTGGAAGCAAATGGGTTTTCAAACTAAAAAAGGACAAGGATGGGAAACTTGAAGTTTTCAAAGCTAGATTGGTTGCAAAAGGTTACAGGCAAGTCCACGGCGTGGATTACGATGAAACCTTTTCACCAGTTGCAATGCTAAAGTCTATTCGGATAATGTTAGCAATCGCTGCATATTACGATTACGAAATATGGCAGATGGATGTCAAAACTGCTTTCTTAAACGGCGTTTTAACTGAAACTGTGTTCATGACACAGCCTGAAGGTTTTGAGGATCCAAAGAATGCTAAAAAGGTATGCAAGCTAAAGAAATCAATCTATGGATTGAAGCAGGCATCCAGGAGCTGGAATATACGTTTTGATGAAGCAGTCAGTGACTTTGGTTTCATCAAGAACGCAGACGAATCTTGTGTATACAAGAAGGTCAGTGGGAGCAAAATTTCTTTTCTAGTATTATCACTACAAGAAAATTTAGATACAGAGGCAACACCTTGAGGCAATTCATTTTTTATGGCCTCTAAAAGTGCCTTTTAGCATTAGTTAATTATGGTAGCCTCTAAAAGTTATTTTTAGGGTCGGTGAAATTTAGCCTGCCCCTAAAAGTACTTTTTAGCATTAATAAAATAATGGTTGCTCCTAAAAAGTTTCTTTAGCATCAAAAGAAATTAAGTTGCCCCTAAAAAGTACCTTTTAGCATTAATGGAATAATATTTGCCTCTAAAACTATTTTTTAACGTCAATGAAATTTACGTTGCCCCAAAAAAGTACTTTTTGGCATTAATGAAACAATGGTTGCCTCTAAAACATTTATTTAGCATCAGAAAATAATGGTTGCCTCTATAACCTTTTTTTTAGCATCAATGAAATTTATGTTGCCCCTAAAAAGTACTTTTTAGCATTAACGAAATAATGGTTGCCTCTAAAACATTTTTTTAGCATTAGTAAAATTTGTGTTACCCCTAAACGTTTCTTTTTAAGTATTGGTAAAATTATGATTGCCTCTAAAAGTTCTTTTTAGCATTACTAAAATTGATGTTACCCCTACAAGTTCTTTATTAAAATTAGTAATATTATAGTTGCCTCAAAAAGATTGTTTTAGCATTACAATGTTATTTTTTGGCATTAGTGAAGTCTAGGTAGCCTCCAAAAGTCTTTTCAACAATTATTGAACTAGTAAAATATATATTGCCATGCTAACTATCTTCTAAATATATGTTGCTAAATTCAGTAAAAAAAATCAAGACATGATACTGTTTTGGTCCCTCACATTCTATTTTTACATCAAACATTCTATTTTTACAGCAAATAATAAAACTATATCAAGTTGTGACCTATTAGTCTATTACATCCTATTACATATCGATAATTTATATAAGAGGGTAATATGATATAAATCAAGTTGTGACCTCATGTGACCCGTTATACTCGAACCATTTACAACCATTGGTCCGTGACCAATTTAAACGGATCCATTTACAACTACAAATCATTTAGGCAACTTGAATTTGTTGTAAATTTATTCAAACACTTCATCTTTGCTAAACTCAAACACAAAAGCCTAATCACAATTTAGAACCAATTTTCCTGTGAAGAAAATATGTGATTTGTAGTTGGATTTTGTTTTTCCCTTTTTGGTACATAAGCTATTTTATTAACCAAAAAACGAAGTCAAGTTTATACAAGCTCAACCAAACCTAGTCACGTAACAAACCGCAACCTTAATGAAATAAAGTTAGCCTACCAAAGCTAAACAAAGAAAATTACAACAACAAAAAAAAATGACCAAAAACTAGCAAAGTCAACTAACGTCAACTTTGGTCTAAACTAGTTTTTACAAACTAAAATTTCCACGGCTTCTACTATGCTTCAATCATCCTTTGCATCACTTTTAGTCCTTGCCAGCAAGTATTTGTGAAGTCATCCCACGTCACACCCCATCAGCAGCACCACTGTGCAGATTAATATGCAACAACTCATATCAGAAGGAAGCAGACAAACAGAACTGAATCAACAGCTATGCAGGGACTCAGCCAGCGCCCCATCATCAGCAAAATTATGCAGACCAGAATGGCTAATGTTGTGCAAATCAGTATGCAATAGCACCGGTCAAGAAAGCAAATCAGCAGAACACATATGATCCCATCAGAGTGTATATACTGTTGGTATAAACCAGGCAAAAGAGGATGTCAAAATTGCTGTTATTTAAGCTTCAGATAAGAGTAGAATAGTCATGCAACAAAGTGGTAACGTAAATAAGAGCTGATGCAACTAGCTCTTGTTCATGACTTATACACAAGTTTGATTTACGGCCAGACAGGTCCTACTTCTCTTTTATGTGGGTGAAAATTGAGGAAGAATGTAATTCTTCACTTTGCTCAAAATATATTAGATACAATAATTCTCGGTATATCATACATATACATCATTCCTTTTGCAGCCCATAAGCCAATTTTCCCCTAGAGCACAACCACATAACCAAAAGCTCATAATAAGATTTAACTCTTTTTAAAAATGTTATACTTTGTTTTATCACCTAAGCGAAAGTACCTTACATTTCTCAAGTGCAAATATAGCTGCTTTATAATTCAGATGCACCCTGTAACTAGCTTCATTATTTTGAGAAATATAAAACATCATCTAAATCAACTATCAATTCCAGAGAATAACAAGTTGGTTCTAGAAGATGGAAACCAGGGGAAAGGTGGCTAATATGAATTTTTTGTGGTTTATTTCTTTGAATGGTTCCACAGAAGAAGTCTCGACAACAACATATTTGAAAGAAAGAATATATATTCAAAAACAAAATCAAACGAAAATATGGGAACATAAAATCAAAATGTGATATGCATGTTTCAAAAACAATGATTATCAAGTAGGCTAATGAAGTTTGCGACCTAGTAACCAAGTTAATGTGATGAACCCACCTAACCACAAAGCTGTTCCTATTGTCTACAGCAGAAGGGTCAAGAAGAGGGCAGCAACAGACTAGCCTAGCAGCAGGACAAGAAGAGGTTGGTGGAGAGAACCGTTCCCACCTAACTACAAGACAAGCATCAGTTGAAGGAGTTGTACTTGACAGTAACACTAAGCAAATAAGTAGAGAAAAGATAGAGAGAGGACTTTGTGTATTCTCAAGAGTGTAATAGAGATTTGTTACATAAAGTCACTCTTTGGAAGATTGATAGCCTGAAGCTACTGTTTGTAACTTGGAACCAGTGTTTTACAATATACAGTAATCCAAATTCCTCCCTTTTCTATCTATTTGTGCGTGTGAACCTTGGATAATTGGTGAGCAGGTGTTGGTTTCTTTCAGTTAACCAACTCAATTTGTCTAGAACACAAGACCATTAAGACAGTATACATGAACGAACAAGGCAACAACGTGATAGATAATTCGAACGAGTATTTTCATTCGTTCAATATACTGCAATTGTCATAAAACTGTTCATACAAACAATACCACAATATCCTATTCCTGCCTATTCTGAAATTACCCTACATAAATCTAAAATTCAGCAACCAGATAAGAAATTAAAAAAACCAAATACAAGCAATTACATTTAAGTCTCGTTTTCCAATCACACGCGCTTAGCAAATTAAACACCAAAATCAAATGATTTAAGTTACAATCACAAGTGCGACAAAACAAAATTATGTACTGGGAAAGAACTAAATAAGAAAAAAACCAACCTTAATTAGAGAGAAGACGAATCTTGTAAAAAGGTGTAGCAACTTCAGTTTAAATTAGAACACTGGTAAATTATACAGTACAATGTCAAAACCAAAATCTTCAACCCCAATAAATAAGTAAGACTAAATAAAATTATTTGAAATCAAATTTCTACCTTTACTCGTATTATCATCGAAGTAATTCTCAGAGTACTGAATCTGACCTATTTCTTCTTCAATCCCACTCTTTGATTAAACTCGAACGAAATCAAGATATTTCTCTATTAGGGGTTTTTCGCGATTGACCTGCATAATTAACCCAAATCAAATATCAAAATCAATAACTGAATACATCAATTATGAATTTCAGAATAAAGAAATGAAAATCGTGGAATCAATTTTCAATTTATTGAAAAAATTAGAGAGGGATCATACATACAGGGGAAGAGTTAAGAGAAAGAACATGAATGAGGCAAACTCGGCAAAGGTCTTCGATTGAGGGTTTCGGTTGGAGGATGCTGAATAAAGACATTCTTTATCAATTATCATCAATCAATGAGAAATTGTGGGAAATTTGAAGAATGCAAAATGCTGAGAGAGAATTAGGTTTGGTTTCTAATTAACGTCTGAGGTATGTTGAAATTTTTAAGTGAACCGACGGAGCATAAAAGGAAGAGAAGCCCGCTCTATTTTTTCGATCAACTTTTCAAAACAACCCGCGTACATTTAAATTTTAAAATTTTTTAATGGTTTAACTTTCAAAATAACCCGCATACATTTTAATTTTTAATTTTTTAATGGTTTAACGAGAATGTTTTTTATGTTGTCGTTAAATGGTGGTCATTAAATAGGGAAATTCTAGAAGTGTGATCATCTATCTCTCTTCTTATATGGCCACTTTATTAACCTACAAACATTATTTACACCAGGTCTTAAATAAAGTGAAGTTTTTTCCAATGAACAATAAAAAAAAGGACAAAGGAAGTAATAAAGAATGCAATTGGGTTAAAAAGGAGAGAGAAACAATAAAGAATTAGTGGTCTCATGCCAAAAGTGGAAGTATTGCAAATATTGTAAACAACAAGAACATGTATTTAAATCATCATAACTCACTATGGCGAAAAAATAATTCTCATAAGAGAAACTATCAAAATTTTAAAATCTACAAAATTCAATTACGAATAACAAAAATCAGCATAACTTTCAAATCAATTGAAATTAACGAACAATACTGGAGAAAAAAATCACCCGAAAAATATGCGGACTTGTGATAATCTAAGCCCTTGAGATGAATGAAATTAAAATGAAACACCACCAGAGTTATCAAACCATTTTTTGTTGTTAATGAGTAAGAGCTCCCTAGCTAGGATCTCGAGTGAAAATTGAATTCAGAATTTGAGAGTGAATCAAGTTGAGTTCCTAAACCTAGATCAAGAAGAAATGGCGCTGAAGTGGGTAAGTGAAGAGGGAAATGAATTTTTTGAGTGAAATTCGCCTAATCGAAGGGGGGTAGTATAATTGGGTAGTAGTTTTGAGTGAAATTCGTGAAAAGAAGGCGGGTAGTCTAATTAGATTTTATTCGATCTCTATTATTCGAGCTTAATATGATAATTTAAAACTAATACGATTTTTAATATTATATTTATGATTTTTTCTTTATTTAGAAATGGTTGTATCATTTTAACTTTTTATATTTTTCAAAACATAACGTTGATTGTTAATATCTTATATACTTCTTCTGTTCCAGAAATATCGCACCATTTATTTTTTATACTATTCACACTACGACTTTGACCATTTTTTGTGATTCGTACGTATTTATTTAGGGTGAACACATACTACTTGTGGCCATCGTTTTTCTATTTGTTTATTACTCTCATGTCCAGACCAAAATCGATATGTCTAGATCATATCAGCCAGGTCATGTCAAAATCAGAATCAGTTTGTCCATAACATGTCCATACCAAAACTGGTATGTCCATATCATATCATCCAAGTCATGTCAAAATCAGAACTAGTATGTCGAGATCATATTTTTACTCAATTGGTTTAAATGACTTGCAATCTCAATTTTCATAGTTTTTTTTTTCTTTTTAACTATTTTAGACTTCATTGTATTCGACTTATTTTGTCTTAATTTATCGTATCGTATCTTATCTTATCTTATCTTATTTTGAACTTAACTGAATTTATTTTAGCCTGTTTTATCTGGAAAAAAATTGTGTCTAAAATAAACATAGGCTTCGTTTTATTCGAATTATTTTGTCTGAATTTATCTTAACTCTGAACTTATTTTATCTTGAGTGAAAAAACTTGTTTGTTTGAAATAAACTTTTTTTATCTAAAAATGAGTGAAAAAAACTTATTACTTATTTTAAATTATCTTACTTGAACTTATTTTGTCTGGAATAAGGCAAATTAAGTTGAAAAAAACATACCCTTATTTGTTTGTGAAAATTTTTGTCAAAAAAAAAAAAATTTCACAAAACTTATATGAACCTATTTTGTCTGAAATAAGTCAAAGTAAGTCGAACATAACATATGCTTAGTATGAAGTATAGATAATTAATATTGATGAAGGTTATTATATACTTCAAGTGTCATTGAATACCCCATGTATAATCTGCAGGGAGTTCGGGCCAGACCCATCTATCACTAAAAGCTTCAACACCATTTGAGCACCTCTCTTAAGCATCTCAGAAACCTTCGACCTTAATTATACGTACTTAGAGAGAAATTTTCCACTTAAATTTTAATTCAAACAATACAAAAATTTAGTTTATAGCCGTAAATATGGGCTTGTTATTATTATAATTAAAAGAAATGAAAAACAAGTTACGCCAAAATATATTAATGAAAAACAAGTTACGCCAAAACTTTGAACCCTAAAACCCTACAACCCTAAACCCTAAACTTGAATTTAACTGAACTTATTGGAATTGATTAAACTTGAATACTTGACCTATGCCACAAGTTATGCTACATATATAAGAGCTATCGGGCATAGAAAATTTAAAAGAAAAGCTTATAAATATTCAAATGGCCCACTTGTTTACTCTGTAAAATTTATCCCTATTAAATCTCTTAATAATTTCTCTCCTACCTACACGGGTTATATTCTATTGAAATTCATATGACAATTGTACTTTTGTTAGATTGTCTTAGATTCTAAAAGATACTAACATTCAAGGACAGAGGGAGTAAATTATATTTAATTGGACAAGTCAATGTTACTTGGCAAGTCAACTATGTCAATGTTACTTAATATTATACACACTTAATTAATTACTTCTATATCACTATTATATGTTATAAAATTGTGTTTAATCGATTATAATTACACAAACCTAAGTAATATATAAATAATTTAATACAGTACAATGATAAACATTTAACAAAAGGTCTTGCGCGCACAAGGTGTACAATAAATTTATTGTACACCAAGATAACTTTTACCCAATTTTTTTTTAACTCTAATTTAGCTTTGATTAACTTTTATATTAGTAAAGAAAAATTTGATAGATAAACATTTTAAAGGGTTAAATGATTAATTTTATACATTATTAGTGATTTTGAAGAAATAAGTTTTATTAAAATGAAAAAATTTATCACTAAAAAAAAGGTAACTTTTACATATATAACCTTAACTTTTAAGCATTTTGAGATAACTTTTACTCCGGTGTACAATATTTATTGTACAACCCTTGTAAATAAGAATTTGTAAACATTTAATACTCTTCAATACTGGTTATTAAACTAATCATAGTTGTTAACTCGATTATAAATTGCCCTGGTTATAATCGGACCCAATTTGAAACTACGTGTACAAAATATACCCGCTAGTTTTTAAAATCAACCAAAATCAACCAGTTAGACAAATGAACCCATTTCAACCTGACCTAGCTTAATCCATATCTGTTCTACCCGGTACAAAACCGAGCGATCAATCCAATACAAAACCAAGCGATCAACCCAATACAAAACCGAGCGATCAACCCGATAATCTAGGAACAAACTCTAAAATCTTAATTTGAGGAACAAACTCTAATCAATCCTTTATTATTAACCACCATCTGGCCATATTCATCTTCAAGCTTACTCAAAGTTAAGAGGTCGGTTTCTTTTCTCATTGGGTTTGCAAAAAAATCATTTCATCTCTTGCAACATTTTAAACCCGGGTTTCTCCGACGCTATACCATCCACGCTGCTTCGCCCACCACAACCCACGCCAAACTCCACCACTGCTGCCCTCTACTTCCGTCGCCTGAGTTTTTCGCCGACGTCCCTCCTCTCTCTCGCTACTGGTTCCGCTGCTCTCTTCTCTCATCCAGAAAACTCTAAAAGATCAAATATTTCCGTAAAATTCTTGAAATTATCTGATAAATTCCTATCATTAATGTCAACTCGTCGCCGTCCCTTTCTCCGAATCACCATTCTCAGCAATAGTGGGTAATTTTCTCCTCAATTTTATTCTTTTCTCAAATCCCCTTGTTTTGAGCTTCAAAAATTACGATTTATTAAAAAAAATTAGGGTTTTGTTGATTAATTTGATTTTCTGGTTTCTATGTTATGAAACCCTAATTCGTCAAAGGTTATCTAATTATGTGAGTATTTCCAAGTTTCCCATTGTTCTCTGCAATTTGTGCTAAGGCTTTGGTTCATTTGGTTTCTTCTTGTAATACAGTAATTTTTTTGTCCCTACTAAGTCTACTGATGAATTTCTTGTGGAACTTTGTTGTTTATGCTTGATTGATGTTGTTCCTGCTTTGAATGTGTTGAAAATAATTGAGAAAGCCTGCATTTGCTTTAATTTGCTCAATTAGGTTTATGCAAACTATTGAAATCTTATATTAATACACAATTCAGAAGCGAAAGGACTAAATTCAACTATTTATTTATTTGTCTATATGACAACTGACAAGTGCAAATATTCACCAGTTATACTGTAGGAATTGGGTATATTGCTTGCTGCCTTGCTGCAGATGAGGGTCTTGCTCAACTAAGTGGTATGCGGTCGTGGCTTAGGGTGAGACAACAACACTTGGTTTCTCAAGTTGCATATCTTTATCCAATAATTTGCTTCATCTTTTACTTGAGCTCATCAATTTTTGAGTCCCCTTCTCGAGAGAAGGAGAAATGATATTCGGTATTTTCATGTCTGGATTCATACCAGATTTATAGGATCTGTTTAATTTTTTCTGGGAAATCTTAATGCAATAAATACTGATAAATGTCTTACTCTATATGTATTTAGGGGTCTTGGTCCAAACAATTTCTCTTGATCCCTGCCTTTAGAGATTGGAAACCATACAAGATTGGAACAATTGTAAGTTTCCAACATGATGTATGAATAAGACTCTTCAATCTTCATGGTAGAAAAGTTTGGAATTCTATAAACTGCATGATCTTCAAAATCTTTCATGGTAGAAAAGTCTGGAATTCTTTTAAACTGCATGATCTTCAAAATCTTTTTTCACTCTCCAAGGCTTGTGGTTCTAATTATGGATCTATCAGTAATTTCTGATTCATGGTGGAGGCAATATGTTTCTGTATTTGTGCTGTAATACAAGTTTATTGATTTCAAGTTTAATCCAATGATAGTTGAACTGCTTTAAGTGGTCTATTATCTGATATCTAATATATGTCTGGTTCGTGCGAGGGAGTTAGATAGAGATTTGTTACATTTCACGCACTTGTTTCCAACAGTTGGGATTAATGGGTTGGCACAGATTGCGTGATAAAAATTTGCTAAGAAATAGGTATTTGGGGTTTTTCATATTTAGATTCATATCAGATTTCTAGGTTCAGCTTAATTGTGCTGAGATATCTTAATACAATTCAATTTAGTTTGAATACGATCTTTCTAGTTTGAATTTAATATATGTCATGTGTCTTATGCAGTGATACTTTATTAAATTTAAGATTCTCATGTGTCTTGTGCAATATATTGCTGTCTTATTTCATTGAGTTACACTTATTTTATTTGATCAGAATTAAGCACTCAACATAATCTATTTATTATATGTATTACATATAACTACATAGATATAACTATTCTCTAATCAATTACCCATTATAGTATAAATCTATAACGAAAACAACTAATTAGGTAGTTTGGAAGTCTATAATATAAGAGAGAAGAGTAGTGCATAGTTTCATATAGCCTGATATAGCCTCAAGCTGTTAGTTTTAACTCTAGCACAAGGGTGTTTGATGCTCAATTCTCCAGAGTAGGTTAGGTTCAAGTTGCTGAACCTTTGCAATTTAGTGGAAACACAAGCTTGCAAGTGTAGCATATTGATCTACTCATTTTGGTGGCACTTACAAAATCTTAATTTCAGGTCATGCTTGTTCTTTCCACTTATTGCAGGACATTGTTCAAAGACTTCTGCCTCGATGCTAATACGTCACTTGCCACTTTAAGACTTACCATGGTTGTTTTACCTTGTTTTTAACTAACATGATGATAGCTTATCTCATCTTATTTTTTGAAATCGCTTGTCTAAATAGTACTCTCTATATGACCTTCGGGATAAGAGTTGTTGCATTGTGTTACACACTGATAATGTTTGTTGTTGCTGCTGATTTGTTGGTTATGTTGATGTTGTCTTACTGTTACTGCTGCTTGTCATGCTGCTACGCTCCTGCTGTCATGCTGCTACACTCCTGCTGTCATGCTGCTACGCTCCTGCTGTCACGCTGCTGTTGTCCTGTTGCTGTCTTGCTACTGTTGTCCTGTTGCTGTCTTGCTACTGTTCTCCCGCTGACCTGCTGTTGTCTTGCTGCTGTCATATTACTGATATTGTTGGTCTGCAGACACGGTTGACCTGCTGATAAATCTAGAGAAATCTCTAAGACATGTTTTTTTTGTGGTTTTTATTAGTTTTGTGCTTGCGTGTTGTTGCAAGCCTATGGTATTTTTTTGGTTAGAGATTGAATAATAGTTGATAAATCTTCGATTCCAATGAAATTTGGTGGTTTACTTTTGCTATTTTTATCATGGTTATTTCTTATAGTTGACCGTGCTTACAATGTATGAAATATATACGTTAGCTTTATTTTCGGTGCCTCTAAACACATTTTATGACAATATCAAATTGCGTTTAAATAATATTATTTTAAAAATAAGATATTGCCTTTAATTATATTTAGAGGCATAATTAAATGGCTGCCCTTAATATACATTATTTTAGGAACAACTATTTGTACTGGCTCTAATTATATTTCGAGGCAAAATCATATGGTTGCCCCCAACTTTTTATTTTGCCTCTAATTATCTTTCGAGGCAAAATTATATGTCTGCCCCTAAATATATAGTGTCTTTAGAACCAATTTTTGATATTGCCTCTAAATATATTTTGACGCAAGAATATAGGTTAGCCTCTAATTATATTTTGGGACAAGAATATACAGATGCCTCTAATTATATTTCGAGGCAATAATATGTGGTTGCCTCTAATTATATTTTGAGGCAAAGATATATGGTTGCCTCAAAGTATATTTTGAGGCAAGGATATATGGTTGCCTCTAAATGTATGGGCTTTTAGAAGCAACACGTTGTGTTGCCTCAAAAAGGGACTTTTAGAGGCAACCACTAATTAGCGACGGACTTATTAGAGGCATCCACTTTTTTGCTTCAAAAACTCATTAGATGCTACATCCCCATTTTTAGAGGCAATTATGACTTGCCCCTATATCTGATTTTTCTAGTAGTGTATATGTCGACGACATATTACTTATCGAAAATGACTTTCCTATGTTGAACTCTGTCAAGATTTGGCTTGGGAAATATTTTTCGATAAAGGATCTAGGAGAAGCACAGTACATATTGGGCATCAAGATTTACAGAGATAGATCTAAAAAGATGATTGGACTTAGTCAAAGCACTTATATCAATAAGGTGCTTGATAGGTTCAAGATGGCAGACTCCAAGCGAGGCTACCTACCCATGTCTCATGGAATAACTCTAAGCAAGACTCAGTGCCCAAAAACACTTGATGAGCGTAGACGAATGAATGGGATTCCATATGCATCATTGATTGGTTCAATAATGTATGCTATGATATGTACACGTCCGGATGTTGCGTACGCACTCAGTGCTACGAGCAGATACCAGTCAGACCCAGGAGAGGCGCATTGGACTGCTGCCAAAAATATTCTGAAGTACCTAAAAAGGCACAAAGATGACTTCCTGGTCTATGGTGGAGATGATGAATTAATTGTTAAAGGCTATACGGACGCAAGTTTCCAAACCGACAAAGATGATTTCAGATCACAGTCTGGGTTTGTCTTCTGCCTCAACGGAGGTGCAGTAAGCTGGAAAAGTGCTAAGCAAAGCACCATTGCGGATTCTACAACTGAAGCGGAGTACATTGCTGCACATGAAGCAGCAAAGGAAGCTATATGGCTAAGGAAGTTCATATGCGAACTTGGTGTAGTCCCCTCCATTAAAGGACCAATAGCCCTGTATTGTGATAATAACGGAGCTATTGCACAGGCAAAGGAGCCTAGACACCACCAGAGAGTCAAGCATGTACTTCGTAGATTTCACCTTCTACGAGAGTTCGTTGAAAGAAAGGAAGTCGAGATAAGCAAGATTGGAACTGATGACAACATATAGATCCATTGACTAAACCTCTGCCGCAGGCGAAGCACAACTCGCACACTGCATCTATGGGAATCAAGCATATTGGAGAATGGCTTTGATATCCTTATTTAATGTTTTAAAGTTTTAGAGTTTAAATCTTTGTAAAACATTATTGGTTAATCATTCACAATAAATGAATAGAATTCATTTTTCCATTTAATTTGTGGTTTATTAAATGATGAGTCCCTTCAATTTGACAATATATTCAAGATAGACTGTCAGGACCAGTCCTGTGACTAAGAAATGTCTATCAAGTGATCTTGAATGTCAAAAGTTGAAAATGGTCCCTAGTCGGAGTTTTCTATAAAATTAGACGCATAGAAAACGTTAGACGACTAGAATGGAAGATGACTAGTAGTTCTGTTTCTTGAACTATGTGGACATGGCAATGTCATAATCATTTGCATAGATACTTACTTTGGGAAGACTAGTATCGGACAGACATATGAAACTTTACTGTAAGAGATGAAAATCTGTCATAAGTAAATTTCATTAAAATTATTAGACTCTAAATCCTCAATACCTGAGTGATTTGAGATTACTTGTTTGAGAACTGTTTGCTTTGACGTTGACCAACCGTCGCACCGTAAAAGGAGGCTATAAAGGCAACGCTCAGGTAATCACCTATCAAACGAAGTCTAATCTCAAGATTGCAAGATTGGGATTGTCCTCCCATAAATCGGGATGAGATGCTTAAAAGTTGTACAAGGCCACTCGGAGAGCTAGAAACTGTGAAATGCATTGCCGTGCTCGGATGAATCATAGGTTATGATTATCTGTTTATTTGATCAGTTGAACTCTGAAACCGAGAAACACCTCTGGACATAATAAGGATGACAACTCTTACCTTATGTTCAAGAGCAAGCATCGAGCGACGAAGGAATTAGGAAATGCACACTTGTCCCTAAGGACAAGTGGGAGACTGAAGGAAATAATGCCCTTGGTCCAAGTATGCATTCTATGTTAAGTCAAATAAATGCGGTTCAGTATTAATTAACAAGTTAATAATTCAGTGAGATCAAGTGAGCTGAATGCCTAGCTAGAGGCCGCTCCAGTTCAAGTGGAATTAATGATATTAATCCACAGCTTACTCTTGACTGAACCCGTAGGGTCAAACAAATAGTACGTAAACGGATCAAGTATTTAATGGCATTAAATACTCTATCTATGGATATTCGGAATCGACGGATCTTGGTTTCAGTGGGAGCTGAGATCGTCACAAGCAAGAAATGAATACTCCGGAAACGATGATATTGCCGAAAACGGAAATATGGATCGTATCGGAAATATAAATATTATCCAAGTCGTAGATGTTGCCGGAAACGGAAACATGGTACGTATCGGAAAATATTATCGGAAATGGAAATATTGCCGGAATCGGAAATATTGCCGGAAACGAAAATATTGTCAGAATCGGAAAATAATTCCGAAAACGGAAATATTAAATATTTGTTCGAAACGGAAATTAATTCCGGAATCGGAAATATTAAATATTGTTCGTATCGGAAATGAATTCCGGAATTGGGAATTTAATCGGAAGCGTATCGTACGAATTAGCATCGGACGAGGCCCGCTAGACGAAGGCCCAACACGAAGCCAGGCCATCGCCCAGCGAGCCGCACGCACCAACGCACGCCTCGACCAGGCCCAGCGCAAGGCCATGCCCAACCAAGGGCGCGCGCGCGCAGCACAGCAGCGTGGGTTGTGCGCCTGTCGTGGGCCACAAGGCTTGCGCCGGTGCACGGCTTGTGCGATGCTTGTACGGGAAATCCTAATCCTATTAGGATTTGTGCAAAGATTAAAGTCCTAATCCTATTAGATTTGCTTTGTTATTTAGAGTCCTAATAAAGTTCTAATTAGCAAATCCACATCCTAGTAGGATTACAATTCCTTTTCCATACTCCTATAAATAGGTGCCTAGGGTCACAATTTATGGGTACGATTGAAGTATTCAAAGGGTAAGTTTTTGAAATAAAATCAGCCATACACTTGCAAACACTAGCCGAAATTCTTAAGCACCTTAAGGGCGATTCTAGTTGGTCTAACTTGAGGCGGATCCGGACGTACTGTGGACTATCTACGGAGGGACGACATTTGGAGTCCTAAAGACTTGTTCTTGTTCGGTTCGGGCGCAGCTAGGGAAGGCACGCTACAACATGTATGCATCTATTCTATGCTAAATGATTATGTGTAAATAATATGCTTTCCTGGCTTTATGGTTTTTCCGCATGATTTATGAATTGTCATATGTATCATAACCTAACAGTACTATGGCCGTGTCGCAGGCCAATTCCACTACCGTCATCCCCCGAATCACTCCGCCATTCGAACCTTAAAAACTCGTGGTCAAGTCGGGACTTCTTCCGTATAGCGGGCCGAATCCACCACCGTCATCCCACGAATTCTTAGAGCCAACAACAAAATCCGTCAATGCATCGTGGGCATTTTTTATCGAAAAAAAAATTCTGGGTCAAGTCGGGTCTCGGGCCATATCTCGGGCACCCGGTCCACCACCGTCATCCCCCAAAATTTTCCATCCGTCGAATAATCCCACCGTCGTCCCTCGAATGTCATGGGCATGTATAGTGTCGTAGGGGGGCCGACCATGCCCAACGCTGCCCACCAGAGAGTGCTATGCCTACCACCCCCAGCCATCCTTCCACTCTCACCCTCCCCCTATAGAGGTTTATTTTGAATTAGCTATGCTTTCCTAGTGAACACCCAAGTGACAGTAACATAATAATGGCTCAAAACTTGAGTTTTTGTGATAATAATGCCCCGTTTTTTTTGTTGGAAAACTTTATATGGGCATTAAGCCAAATTTTGGTTAATTTGTTTTTGCAAATTTTTTTTTTTTTTCCGGAAATGGTGAAGTAGGGGTAAAAAAGGGGAAAAATCATAAAAATTCAAAAAAATCCCAAAAAATAGGAACATACATCTAAAAATATATAAAAAATATTGGTGTTGGAAATTTTTATTTTGGGACCTCGGGGGGTGCCCCGGGTTGCTATTTTTGGAAAGTTTTCGTGAAAATTCATTTCATTCATTCATGCTGTGTTTGTTTGTTCATGCACAAACAATACCAAACCAAACATGTATTATTATTATTTACAAAACTTATATATTTTACAAACCAAACCAAACATGTATTGAGACTTTCCCATGGTCGGAACCTTATAGTATAGAAAACCACCGAGATCAATGAATCTCAACAATCTTTTGGGGCATTGGAGGGCTACATACATTTAAGTCTTGAATGAATGAATGGTTTAACCCAACCCATCTTTTGAATGAATGAATGGTTTAACCCAACCCATCATTTGAGACTTTCCCATTTCCGATTCCGGAATTAATTTCCCTTTCGAACAAATGTTTAATATTTCCGTTTCCGGAATTATTTTCCGATTCCGATAATATTTCCGATTCTGACAATATTTCCGTTTCCGGCAATATTTCCGATTCCGGCAATATTTCCATTTCCGATAATATTTTCCGATACGTACCATGTTTCCGTTTCCGGCAACATCTACGACTTGGATAATATTTATATTTCCGATACGATCCATATTTCCGTTTCCGGCAATATCATCGTTTCCGGAGTATTCATTTCTTGCTTGTGACGATCTCAGCTCCCACTGAAACCAAGATCCGTCGATTCCGAATATCCATAGATAGAGTATTTAATGCCATTAAATACTTGATCCGTTTACGTACTATTTGTGTGACCCTAAGGGTTCAGTCAAGAGTAAGCTGTGGATTAATATCATTAATTCCACTTGAACTGAAGCGGCCTCTAGCTAGGCATTCAGCTCACTTGATCTCACTGAATTATTAACTTGTTAATTAATACTGAACCGCATTTATTAGACTTAACATTGAATGCATACTTGGACCAAGGGCATTATTTCCTTCACGACCATGGTGCTTGCCTGCGTGACCAGCGACCAGCGCCCATGGTGCTTGCCTGCGAGCAGCGACCAGCGCCCATGATGCTTGCCTGCGCGACCAGCGACCAGCGCCCATGGTGCTTGCCTGCGAGCAGCAAGCAGGCACCTGCGAGGAGCGACCAGCGCCCATGATGCTTGCCTGCGAGCAACGACCATGCCTTACGACTTTTTTTTTGCCACGGTTTGTCCAACGCCTAAGTATGGCCCTCTGGTAACCCTACAATAATAACATACATGTGTCACGCATACATAGCGAATGCGAATGCCTTGGTACTTGGCCAAAATCACTAGACGAGCCTTCTAACCTCGGTTTGGGGGGGTTGGTTGGGGGGGGGGGGGGAGGGACGAATCGAAGCGACATAGGGCTGAATCTCAGTGGATCGTGGTAGCAAGGCCACTCTGCCACTTACAATACCCCGTCGCGTATTTAAGTCGTCTGCAAAGGATTCAACCCGCCACTCGGGAGGAATTGTACTTCAAGGCAGCCCACGCGGCGCATCCGCCGCGCGGACTTAGCCTACGACACGTGCCCTTGGGGGCCGAATGAAGGAAATAATGCCCTTGGTCCAAGTATGCATTCTATGTTAAGTCTAATAAATGCGGTTCAGTATTAATTAACAAGTTAATAATTCAGTGAGATCAAGTGAGCTGAATGCCTAGCTAGAGGCCGCTTCAGTTCAAGTGGAATTAATGATATTAATCCACAGCTTACTCTTGACTGAACCCGTAGGGTCACACAAATAGTACGTAAACGGATCAAGTATTTAATGGCATTAAATACTCCATCTATGAATATTCGGAATCGATGGATCTTGGTTTCAGTGGGAGCTGAGTTCGTCACAGGCAAGAAATGAATACTCCGGAAACGATGATATTGCCGGAAACGGAAATATGGATCGTATCGGAAATATAAATATTATCCAAGTCGTAGATGTTGCCGGAAACGGAAACATGGTACGTATCGGAAAATATTATCGGAAATGGAAATATTGCCAGAATCGGAAATATTGCCGGAAACGGAAATATTGTCAGAATCGGAAATATTATCGGAATCGGAAAATAATTCCGGAAACGGAAATATTAAATATTTGTTCGAAACGGAAATTAATTCCGGAATCGGAAATATTAAATATTGTTCGTATCGGAAATGAATTCCGGAATCGGAAATTTAATCGGAAGCGTATCGTACGAATAAGCATCGGACGAGGCCTGCCGGACGAGGGCCCAGCACGAAGCCAGGCCATCGCCCAGCAAGCCAAGCGCGCCACACGAACAGCCAAGGCCACGCCAGGCCCAGCGCAAGGCCAGGCCCAGCAGGCCGTGGCAGCGCGCACAGCGCGCGCAGCGCGCGCAGGAACTACGTGGGCTTGTAGCTCGCGTAGGCCTCGCTGCGTGGGCTGCTGCTCGCACGCACACGCATGGGCGACCCATCGTGGCTGCCGTGTGTGTGTGCGTAAGTGTTTGTGTTCATGCACGATTCCTAAAACGTGCAGAGTTCGGTTAATGATTAAATTCCTAATTCTATTTGATAAATTAATTAATTAGAGTTCTTGTAGGATTCTAGGTTTAATTAATTTGTATCTGAATAGGATTCCAATTCCCTTTCCATACCCCTATAAATATGTGGCCTGGGTTCACAATTTATAATGAGTTTTAAAAGTATTCAAAGTGAGTTTTTGAGAGAAAAATTCAATCACACATCTTGCTCAAAAGTGCCGAAAATTCTAGTACCTTAAGGGCGATTCTAGTTGGTCAATCTTAAGGCGGATCCGGACGTGCTGTGGACTATCTACGGAGGGACGACACTTGGAGTCCTAAAGACTTGTTCTTGTTCGGTTCGGGCGCAGCTAGGGAGGGCACGCAACAAAGAGTATGCATCTAAATTATGCTATATGATTATGTGTAAATAATATGTATTCCTGGGTTAATGGTTGTTTCCGCATGATTTATGTAATATCATATGTATCATAACCTAACAGTGGTATCACGAGCCCCTTATTATTTTCATAATCTAATTTGCATAAACATGGTTAAATATTACAAATTTGCAAGAATTAAAAGGGGTGATTAATTTTCGTAATTGTTAATTAATTGCAAATTGCGTTTATTTAATTATACGTACGCAGTTTTTCGGCAGTTTCTTCGTTACTCATCCAAATCGAGTGATTTTTGTGTCAATTCCGCATGTAAAAGGCATTCTAAAATTTTGACAAAAAGAGTATTTTTCTGCCGAACCCAGAATTCTCAAATTCGAAGCCTAACTATGACTTTTCGAAGGTTTTAGTTTTTCGAATGCAAAATTTCGTAAATTTAAGATGTTAAATTAAATATTTGCGATTCTTGTTGATAAATCTTTAATTTTTGATTGACCTACTGTATATGTTTAACAAGTTTGAATGCCTAGCCTTGTTAATTATGCAATCTAATTTGTAATTATGATTAATTTGTTGAAAATTAGAATAATTTAGAATTAATTTGATTTTCATAATTAGTTATAATTTAATTAGAAACCTATGATTAAAAACCACCATAAAAATTGTAAATTTATGATAAATTTTAAATTTTTATGACCTAGACTTGAATCCATGACAATCGGAAATCAATTGGATAATAAATTTTCGATTTTTCGCCCTAAAATTATGAAATTAATATTAATTATTAATTTGTCATTAATTTTAAATATAAATTTTAAATTTTTTATGCGATTCGTTCATATAACTTGCACGCACGAAGCAATGGACGCTTCGTGTTACCCTTAAGGGGTGTTGTATAGTGCGGGCATGCGACGACGAGCAAGGGAGCTCGTCGCCCGTGCGGCACGAAAGCAATGAGCAAGGGCGTAGTGCACGAGCACAAGGCAGCAGCCCTGCCTTGTGTCGTGGGCCACGAGCTATGAACAAATGGGCATGGGCGAAAGGCAAGCCAAGGCAGTCGCGTGTGGGCAGCAAGCGAGCTGCGCCACAACGCGCACTGCCTCGCGCAAGAGCGCGCAGCCTCGCGCGCAGCGAGCGCAAGCTCGCGTGCCACGAGCGCTGCGCCCAGCGTTGATCGCGCGGAATTGCTCGCGCAAAGCGAGCAATGGCTCGCGCGCACAGCGAGCGATGCCTCGCGCGCACAGCGAGCGATGCCTCGCGCGCACAGCGAGCAATGGCTCGCACGCACAGCGTTCGATGGAGCGCGCGCAGCGAGCACCATAGCGTGCGATGGCTTGCGATGGTAGATGCAACAACTATGCAACGAGCGCATGGGCTGCGCGCACATGGCCAGCAATGGCTGTGTGCGTGCGGCCCATGGGCGTGCAATGCGTAGGGTGTTTGCGTTACGATTAGATCGTTTTGAATGTTTAATTTGAAAATTTCAGTTCACGTAATTTTAATTAATTTTAAAATTAATAATTTAAATTATTTTCTTGGATTTTAATTTTGAATATTGTAATTATAATAAATGTTATTTATTCTAATTATTTTACTAAAATTAAAATCATGAATTAATTTAAATAACGACTGAAATTAAATTAAACTTTTTGGATTCAATTATAAATTTATATGAGCTTTAAATTTTAATTAAAATTGTATGTTTCCGGTTAGACTAGAAATACATTTTTATGTTTAAAATTAGTAAAGCATATGAATTTATTGGTTTAAGTGGGAGCGCTTTTTAGTCATAAACTCTTGATTAGGTCTACAAATCCTTAAGGTTAAAACAACTTGATTAGAATTAATAAGGACTGAATAATTGGTAGATTATTGGTGCCCTTGATTAATTGTTGCAAATGTTTACGTGATGCATAATGTGTTTTACTAACCAGCTATGTGGGCCATTCATGATAATGAATGGGTGAATGTATATATTGTATATGTACTGTTTTGCAGGTTATGAAGTGACTAGTATGGCCCAAATAGGATAGAAAAAATGGTCTGCGTACCATTAATTTGAATGTAATTGGTCTAAAGTACCAAAGTTATTTTTCAATTCAAATATGGTCTGCGAACAATCAAATAGTTGTAATTAGTTATAGCTTATCCTATTTGAAGAAAATGGTGCCTCCCACGGAGATTTTCAAGACGGACTTTGAAGTCAAAACTTCAAGATGAAGTCGGGCCATACTAGATCACATTTATCTTATGCATGTTTTAAGTTATTTATCGCTTTTAAATATGTCTTAAAATGCATGAGATCAAAAGCTTGATTATGTTGCATGATTAAGGATTTTAGTTCACTTAAAATCTAACCAACATAGTAAGAGCCTTAAGTTCCAAACTTAAAAAATTGAGTTAAAAGGTGTCATGCCAAAATATACACTTGCTTGGATATCCTTTACATCAATCTAGTAATAGTTTTCGCTCAGCGAGGTGTTACTTATTGGTCCTAAAGGGGCAAGGTACACAAATAATTGTGAGTACATGTTAGTTTTGGTGAAACTCAACGATATAAGTAAGGAGTCCTTTTATGTCGTGGCAAAATCGATAGGTTTACCTAATAAGTTCTTAGACGTACCTATCAACCAAGAGTAGTTTCTAGACTATTAGCAAAAGGCTTTTGCTTACCTAAAATGTTTTAGAATTGAGTCGACAAACTGTGCTTAATTCTTCAATGGTTTTAGGGTCTTGGAATCATTTTATTCACACCTGCCGGAACAATAAAATCGAATAAAATGCTAATAACTTGTTTGAATTGCATGGTTGCTTTAATTTCAAGTTATTATTCATGATAAATGTTTAGACTTTGCATGCTTCAATGTATGTTTTAATTATTGTTTATAATTAAATATCTTGCACTGCAATAAATCCTTTTAGAAAGGTAACAGTAAATTTCCTCGATTGGTAGTGAATCCAAGAACGATTCACGGAAATGAGAGAAAGTGAGCAATTTAAAATGTACGTTTCTTATAGCGACTTTTATGGTTGTTTTCGAACGTCAAAATCGAATGGCAAACCAATTGGTGCTTGTGAATTCAAAATACACTGTAGTTTTGAGATCATAAAGCATTGAGCTTAAACGCTCAACTTTACCAATGGTTAACAACCTAATATCTTTGTCCATTTAATTCTCGAATGAGTCTAGTCCCTAGACATTCGAATAGATCGATGCTTAGAGAACTTTAGAAGCTTCTGGTAAGATCATCTAGTTGAAACTTAATATTCAACATAAATTAAATGTTAAGAACCTTGTTGGGGTGACATTGGACATGTCTAACAAAGTATAAAAGTCAACACTAAAGAATTCAATTCTTAAGACTATAAGAAAGGGTACAAGAAATAGGAAAACGAGGAACAAATGAAAGGAATTTACGATTCCGTTTCTACCTATAAATTTATGTTTAAAGAGAAGTGACCTAGCAATCAAACTTCCTTGGTATCATATACCGCTTGAGGTTCTTACTTCGGTAATAACTCAAACAATGGAAGCTAGGATACACTAATGACCTACAAGTGGGAAATGAAGCATGGCAATGCTACATTAGTTGTAGGGTCATCTAGTTTGTTTTAAGTCCTTTCAAGGTTGGAACTAAATGGCTATTTTGTTCCATAATCAGCATACCTAAATTTCTGCTTCAAACACAGAAAGACTCACATTCAAGAAAAACAAAAACAATGTTTGTTTTTTTATTTGAATGAAATGGTCAATTACAGGTTGAGTCAATATGCTTGATTAAAACAAACAACTCTTTAAAGAACTTTACTAGGTTCAAATCAACCCCTTGATTTGAGTTCCACTAATCTTTGGCATTGTTGCTTAGACCATATCAACAAGTTAACATTCAAAAGCTCTATGGACTTTTGAAAGTTGGTTGATTTCTAGATCAACTTAAGACAAGCTAGTCTTACTTGTTGAAAGTAACAAAAGATATGAACTATTGTTAGAACGCCTAGACGATAGAGTTCAAAGCTAAAGAAAGATTTTATGACTTTATGGATATAGGTTTATTGACTCAAATGTGATATAAGTTGAATCTGTTTGGGTAGTTCCAAGATTCAGAAGTATAAAATCCACCTGGCAAAAAATCATAAAGATCTAGGATAGATCATGTTAATGATTACTTGAGACCAAATATGATCATCAATGATTGTGTGTTGTAATTTCACAATCTAGGTCCATAAGATATGGCATATCGTAGTTGGAATAATCGAAGTCAATTAGTGCTTGATTCGATCAATGATGAATCATAAAGACTTTTCCTATAATTTCTAAAACAAAATGCTCAACTACCACAAAACTAAACCAAATTCGTCAAAGCTATTGAAAAGTAATTTCAGAATATCTTTTCATAATATATCTAAAGAGTTCCTAAACTCAGTGGGAGCTTAGTGTTTGTCATTTGACAAACTAAGGCCCAAGTATAGATATATGTTTCATTGTGATTTATTCAAATGAGACACAAGGGTATTGTTTCTACCACGAATTTTTGAGAACATAATGTTTGTTTGCTCGAAATAATGTCCTTTTAGAGATTCGTTTCCAAAATGACAAGTGGGAGAAAATAGACCTCGAAAGTTTTCGAGGCGAACAACAAACATAAACGGACATTCCGGAGGCTTTTCGAAGTGCTTCAGAAAATCCGAACTTATTCTTTAAGGACTTTAGAAGTGGCTTTAAAGAATAGACATCTCTTAGAAACTTTTACAAGTGCTTCAAGGAGAATAGAATATTCAAAGGACTTTCAAGTGGCTATTGATATTCTATTTGTTTGATGTTCTATACCCAAGTAGGCATAGAATTCAAGTCACTGAAACTATGAGATTCTTCTATTAGATAGTAAAGAAACATAGAGTTCTGGTCAATGAAACTATGAGATTCTTCTATTGGATAGTGAAGAAACCTACAACTTGCAATCAAAATATTATCATTAATGAGTTTGTGACTTGTAAGAAAGCTATGACGAAACCTAGATTCCCTAAAATGGTTAGAAGCCATATATAGACTCAAATGTTTTAAATGGTTAGAGGCCATAAAACATACTCAATGTTTTGATGACAAAATTGAAATTTTGTTGATTTGCAAGAATAGGTTCACACCTATTGGTTGCAAGTTTGTTTTAAGGATAAAAACCATCAAACATGAAATTGTGTTCACAACACAAAGCTAGATTAGTTGCTAAAAGGTTACAAGCAAATTCACGGTGTGGATTGTGTTGAAACCTCATGCATAATCGTAATGCTCAAGTCTATAATTCAAGCAATGATTGCATATTGGTACATATGGCAATTGGATGACAAAACGTATTCCTCAATCAAATGATGGAATATAATATGTACATGGTATGTCATAGTATTTGTGGATCCAAATAAATGCTTGAAAAGAAAAGCTAGTTTATAAAATCTAAGTACAGATTTAAGCAAGCAATTGGGAATTAGAAATGTATTTTAGTGAAACTAATAAGTATTTTAGTTTCATAAAATGTACATGATTCTTATAGATATATAAGAAGTTTAGTGGGAGTACATAAAACTTAATTGGTCCTATGTGTATCACACACATATCTCTCTATTGTGAAATAACATTCAAATGCTAAATACTTAGATTTGAGATTATTCATCAATGACGGACCAAGGCGAAACTTAGTTCATACTGGGTACTAAGGTCTATTTACAAAAATCTTATAATATTGTTTTGGATTAAGTAATGCCATTTACTAAATCAAACACGAAAGACTCCATTGGAGATATTTGACCCATGTGAATAAATCTAAGTAAAGGATGTTTGAACTATGTATAAGCATTTACTAAGTTAAACATCAAAGAGTCTAAATGAGATTCTTAAACCTATATTATATGTCAAAGAATTTAGCTGGATTCAGTATCTGCTGAAATTGAATGAGCTAAAGTTACATGAATAGAATTCAATTGGGAATTATTCTGCAAAAGAATTTATCATGTATGATATAATATGAGGATCGCCAAAAACGTATCGTATGACTTTAGGCATGACGAACATATACCAATCTCTATTGATCTAAGTGAAGATCAACTAGATTGAGATCAAGAATACTTATGGTACTTGAAAAGGTACATAGGAATAGTTCTTGATTCAAGGAAATAAAGATATGCTAAATATTGATGCTACACGCATAAACACTGGCAAAGGATCAAGCAAGACCCTTTGGAGTTAACCATTGATAAGGACGAGCTATAGAGCATCGTGTTTTGAAATGGCAACATGGATTGGAGACCATGAGTTGTTGCGTGGGAAATTAAAATATTAATTTCTATGTTCTAAGATACAGCTGGAAAGTCTTCCACATGTATGTGAACTGCTTGGATAAGTAAATCCAAACATAGCATCACTAGCAACCTAAACAGTTGAAGTAAAAGTACTTATTGCCTAAGAAGCAATAAAACAGAGTTGTTTATATTAATGAGTTCTTCATTGAACTTTGGTGGATCACATGTCTGCTAACTTGATGGCTCTTCATTGCAAAATGCGTAGAACCACTATCAAAGTAAGAAAGACTAGATCACATAATAAACAAACTCGAAAAGATCTTATCATCATATCTCGAAGA
>NC_079488.1:28610246-28630246 GCF_020520425.1 Spinacia oleracea
ATACACCCGCAAGGTAGAGATTGAGGGTTCGGGGGACTGTAACTACCGAGAGGAGTACTTCGCTCGTCGATAACTCCAGAGGAAGGATATCCTTACTAGCTCAGCATAAATAATTGAAGGGACATGCGTTAACTATTAAACTAATCTGAATTGATTTTAGCAATATGCAACATATAATACTAGATCGATCGCGATTATCTGATTTACATAGCATTAAGGGACCTAGCATGATAATCCGATTTCCCAAAAATATTATATTTGTTAGGCGTGATAGAACAATCAGATTAGGTTAGTTTAACAGCGCATAAAAAGGGCGAGGAAAGCAGTTAAATCATCGAAAAGGGACACATTACGACGCACCCTTGAGAGGTGCGTCACGGTTCTTAGAAAACTAACCAGTTTGACTTAGCTATTTCTCCTTTTTATTTAACGAATCTCAATTATGGGACAGGATACGTTCTGTTCGATTTATGGATCGATTGCGACAGAACGCGTGAACAGTTTCGCAGCGAGAGGCTTAGGCTAAGGGTTGGAGTCAATACTCAGAATATAATTGTGTGTTGTTGTGTGTTCTTTCACGTCGAATTTAGGGGCCTATTTATAGGGAAGAGTTCGTGGAAAGATAGAATTGCAGAGTTCTAATCCACAAAGAATTAGGAAAAAACACGTACCCAGGTACTTTCAGCGCCCAGGCCTGGGCGCCGAAGATTTCGGCGCCCAGAGCCAGGCGTTGAAAATAGGGTCTGGGCTGTTTTACGTCTTCATCATCGAACCTTTCCCTTGCGGGAACGGGGACAAAAGTAGGTGTCTTGGAGTAAACGGGGACGGGGACAAAACGGGACTGAGTCTTGGAGTAAGACGATGGTCAAAGTATTAGACGGAGTGCGTCACACAAGCCATGGTGTATGTGACCTATTTTGCGAGGGTCTCACGAGCCCCCGAGTGATAACATTTGACTTAAGGGTCATCACTTGAAGTGTCGACATATCCCTCACGTGTCATTGGGATTTGTCAACTGATAGTATAGAAACTTCCTCAGTTTGTCATTGGAAGAATCTAAAGGTGCGTAGAAACTCCTTCACTTTGTCATTGGGAGTAGCTACAGAGTTTTTCGAAATCAAAGCTATAAAGTGTAATTGGGCCTGGCCAAGCCCAATCACGAGGTAAAACGTTTTTTTTAAAGATTCTCATTTTCAGGGCTAGCTAAACGAGAAAACCCCTTTGTTTTTATAGGACGTAAAACGAAGGAAAATCCAGCACCCTTGTTTTTATAGGACGTAAAACGAAGGAAAATCCAGCAAAAGTTATCGCTGCAGCGACTAAGGACCTGCGCGGTTAGTGACGCAGACCCCGCCCGCTGAAGGTGGGCGAGCCTATCCGCTGAGGGTGGACACCCCGTCCGATAGAAGTGGACGAATCTGTTTTTGAAATTTGAAAATAAGGACCTACGCGGTTTGTGACGTAGACCCCGCCGGCTGAAGATCGCGAACCTTGTCCGCTGAGGGTGGACACCCCGTCCGATAGAAGGGGACGAATCTATTTTAATATTGATTTTGCTTTTTTGAAAATAAGCACCTACGTGGTTTGCGCCGTAGACCCCGCCGGCTGAAGATGGCGAGCCTATTTTGAATTTGAAGATTTTATTTTTTCGAAAATTGAGGACCTGCGCGGCTAGTGACGCAGACCCCGCCCGCTGAGGGTGGGCGAGCCCATTTTGAATTTCTTATTTTGCCTATGTAGAAGGGCTTTTGTGATTACAACCTGTTGGTGGGTCGTAATATTTCCTGATTAGATGTGTCCTATAAGTGGGTCCACACCGTGTATATTTTTGTTTAACAATATATATTTTTTGAGATAACCAAACATGATATGCAGTCTGGGAATGTGATTTTGATCGCGCGCTCCTCGTTGGAGTCTACTTTTCCGCGAGCCCCCAGGCACTGGGGCTCGTCGGTTCTTTTTCGCATCTTGTAATCATGTTTGGGGTCATGCTCGTATGTGCGAGCGACCTTCTACGGTAGTGTGCTACTTTAGCGAAGCCGTAGAGTGCGACTTTAGTTTTCAGGCGACATCCGATTTTAGCTTGGCCCGGATTAACCCTTTGACAGACAAACATTTTTTATTTGGAAAACCAATGACTTGACGACACATATTTTTGGTGTTTCGGAGAATGACCATGATATTTAATTTGCTTTTTTGAAAGTGTACATAAGCATTTTCTGAGACGAGTCTAAGTTTCGACCAAGTTTTAATGTTATTATTTTTTCTTGCTTATTTGGGAGCTAAAGGTGCTTTGGGCTTGATCCTACTTGCAATAGGGCCTCGTGTTTTAGCAACACGGTCTTAAGTCTTTTCCTGTTCCGTGTTTTGTGAAATCTGGGTCTTGGGCTGCATTTTCAGCGCCCAAGGCCAGGCGTTGAACATTTCGGCGCCCAGGCGTGGGCGCTGAAAGTCCTTTCCTGGTAACATTTGATTTTCGGATTTCCTAACACGTTTCCGAATGGGATCAGGATGTCATTGAGTGCGTTCAGCTATATATAGGGGCTAGATACGTCCTTATTTTCCACCACTCTCAAATTCTTTCTCTCCTTTTGCTGTGCTCTAATTATTCACTGCTTTTGCCATGTCGATCCCTACTTTCTCACTCCAACGGACTGTTAGGCGTTGGTTACGGGCCCTTACTCCCACAAAAGAATACCACTTAGAGACACTTTTAGGCTTACAACAAATTAATATTGATTATAACTTTTTGCATGCTGCCCTAAGCTTTTGGGACTCCGATCATCATGTTTTTGCCTTTCGGGGCAATGAAATATGTCCTTTGCCTGATGAATTTGCTGCGATCCTTGGTTATCCTACTAATGCTACTCCTGTTACCCCTGGCACCGTTGAAGAGGGTAAAACAACCATAAGGGCTTTCCTAGGGCTAGATGATAACATGTTTGCTGAAATTGTTGTAGATGATAAGGTTAACTTGGCAAAACTTGTAAAACATAATTTTAGGCCTAGTAAGAATATGACCGAACAGAAATTGAATATTCGAGCCCTTGTATTTTGCTTGTTGAATCATTATTTGCTGTCGAATAACAATGGTGAGTTCGGTGACATAAGGTTGATCCCCTTGATTAGCCAGATGGAAAGTTGCTATTCTATTATGCCGTTGGTTGTTGCTGAGACTTTGCTGAGTGCGGATGAACTGAAGAAGGATGCCAAATCCGAACATTTTAAGGGAAGCCCCCTATAACTGCAGGTAATCGATCTTTTCCCTGCGCGCATGTATGTTTTTTTGGATGAGCTCCGATGACAAAGACGTGAGGACCGAGGCTCAAAATGGGGAGCCGGCTGAGCTTTTGATACCTCGTATTCGTGTTAAGTATGAGGGTCCTGATTCTGCCAGACCTCGTACCTATAGTATTAAGACTGTGAAAGCTCGTCCTGATCGAAAGCGAAAGGAAGTTCCTCCCCGTTCCAGTTTCAGGCCTAAAAAGATGCCTAACATGAAGGGGCCTGCTGTTGTTAAAAGAAATGCAAGCTCTCGCGGAGATCGTCGCCGGAACAATGTATGGGTTAGGAAGGCTCAGCCGCCTGTAGAAACAGTGGCTAGTCTAGTTGATGATAATAATCCTTCTCCCACCATTGCCTGTGCCTTCGAGGCTGAGCGGGCTATAATCGAGAATGTTTTTGAAGCCTTGACATCTTTGGAAGTTAGTGTACAAGAGCCGGTTCTTATGGAGATTGATATTGGGGCAGCACAGAAGACTGTGGGGGTGGATCCTGCGAACATTGCTCTCTACAAGACTTTATTTGATGATCCGGAAGAACTAGAGTAGTGTAGTTCTTGCTAGGGTGTAGGTGCCCTTTATTTATTTCAGTTGTGTTTGTTTTTATTCCTAGCACTTTGTTTTTCTTCTTATTATATTTTAATAAAGGCGTATTTTTAGTTTTTATTTTCACTCTTTTATTTTGTTTCTCCTCTTTTTTATGTATTTTATATGTCTAACACTTTTTGCACAAAGAATATATTTTTTACTTGGACCGAATCCTTGGTAAGGATTGCCTACGTATCTTGTCAGAATCAGGTCGCGCGTAGTTCTAGCTTTAGAATAAGTTCTAGTATGCCGGATTTCGGTAGATATGTCCTGAAGTGGAAACATATTACTTAATTGGTCAAATGAGTGAAGTATTTATCATCATTTTCATCTGCCGTTTTTTTTTTGCCATAGGTTGCGTAAAATTCGACTAATTTGTATAGCTATATTCTTGGTAAACCTATTTGGATACGTACTGTACCCCCCAAGTGTTTGTTATTTTTCCGTTGTGTGCGGATAAAATGACGAGCACTTTCGAAAAAGGAAACTTTTGGCAGGCAGAGAGTTCCAACGCCCAGGCTGGGGCGTCAGGAATTTCGGCGCCCAGCCCTGGGCGCTGAAAATGAATTGGGCGGTCAATTTTTGACGCTTTGCTTCACATGTTCTTGCGTTTATTTCTATTTCTTTTTTTTGTGCCTTGATATTTTGCTTCGTATTTAAAGTTAATTTTGAGGCTATTTTGGAGGCTTTTTTGACTGTTAGCGTGAAACGCATTTTTGTCCAGCTTAATTTTTTCTATTGCAGACTCAAAACAGTTTTGAAAATGGAGTTAGGGTGCAGAATTTATGAAGATCTTTGTGTAGGCTTTGGAGGTGGGTTCTTAGTGAAGGGTATGATGGAATCTATGTTTTATGAATCTGTTTTTTTGGTAACATTTGCATTGTTTTGAACTTTGATTTCCTTTGATTTTGGGTTGCATGGATTGGCTCTTATGATGACACTGGTTGGCTTTTTAGGTTTTGGGGATATGAATGGGATGGTGTGGTTTGTTTTGTGGGTTTCGGGAATTGGTTCCCATGGCACTATTTCAAAACCGAGTGGGCTTTGTTTGTTGGGCCTAGAGTGGGCCGCCTCTTTATTTTTGTATTTTGCAAGTACATTTGGTGTTCATTTAGTGTTAGAATTGAATTATTAGGAGAAATATTACGCCTTTATTGATTCGGAAAGTAAGGAAAACACACTGAAATAAAACTGACCCATATTCTAAAGGGCCTTAGGACCATCTAAAGTCTCTATTATTTTTTATCAATCTAAAGAACTACTAGGCGCTTTTTACTAATGGTGCTTTATGTGGCTCAAGCCTAGGGTTTAGTCTCATAAAACTTCGGTCCTTCACCGGTACTCATCTTGAATTCCATTCCTTTTGCGTTGACCCACTGATATGTCTTCACCCATCCGTTCTCGACCTCTTCTAGTGTTGATGCAGGAGAGATTAACCGGGTTGGATCGAAACCTTCATCTTGTAAAGCTAGGGTAGTCATCACAGTCTCGTCCTTCATAGGCCTCGATTCGTTAAACAATGTCCATAGAGCCTGGTTGTCCAATATTTCAGCTGTTTTAGTCTTGGTGAGGTGGGGTGCCTCGTCCAAGGTGTGGCAGTCATGGAAAATTTCAAATCCGGGTTTTAGCAAGCCATCCTGAACGAAGGGTTCAGGGAAATCACAGCATGGGTGTTCTTTTCCTTCCCGAACGAACATCCCGTTAAGGTTCCTTTGATATGGGGGAAGGAGGGTGGTTTGTTTGGTTTTGTTAAGGCGTAGCCTAGATAGGCGGTCAGCAATATCTTCCTCCGTTGGTTCATAACCTAAGCAAAAGGGAGTAGATTTGTCGGGAAAAGGATGGAATGTGCATTCCTTCTTCCTTATGCCCAATGGGGTTCCTGGAAAATAGCCTTGAGCTAACAGCATTCTAGGGATGACTCGGGATGCATGCGGGTCTAGGAATGCTGGATCATAATCTTTGATGAACTGGATTGTTTCTTCCATTTGAAACCCATAAAGGTCGTCTGCAGTTTCAGCCGTTCCAACCATAGTACAACTGACGTCGAGAGGAGGGGCGCGGATTTCTAGTATTACCCCGTTATGGTTAAGTTTAACCATTTGGTGCAAGGTAGAAGCCACACCTCCTAAGTCATGGAGCCAAGGTCGCCCCAAGAGGAGATTGAAAGTGGGCTTGATGTCGATTATTTAAAACTCCGTGGTGCGTGCCACAGGCCCGGTTTGTATGGTAAGGTTGATTTTTCCCAATACAGGCCTTCGGGAGTTATCATAAGCTAGTACCCCTTGCGTGGAGGTTTTGGAAATCATCGTTTCCTAGCCCCAAGCAATGGCCGGTTCGCAATGGGCAGACATTAACCGCCGAACCATTATCTACGAGCGCTAGGGGGATGTTTTGTCCTTTGCATCCAACCACTAGGTAAAGGGCTTTATTGTGAGCACCCCCCTCTTTGGGTAAGTCTTTATCAGTGAAAACTATGGCCTTTTCCCCGGCATCTCTCGTGACATGGCTAACCAAGTGAGCAAATAAGCTTTTCGCGATGTTCCTTTGAAGTACACATAAGATCCCAGATGGTAATCTCAGCCTTGGTTCTTTTTAGTTGTTTCAGGAGAGGATTTTCAATGACTTCCGCGACGGTGGCGTGCCGTCCATTCTCAGGAGTTTGCCTAACCGGGATGTCGTACATAGGAGGTGGGCGAATATCCGCTTGGTATATCCTTCCGGATCGGGTGAGGTTGTCGACCTCGGGCTCCTGAGGGGTGGTGTCAATGAGAGCATGCCCGGGCCAAGTTTCAGTGAAGAGGTCCTGGCCCGAGACTTGAGATAGGTAAATATCTTCAGCATCATCATTCCACACACCGCACACTTCCCTCTCGATTCGATCCATAGGGACCACAGCGAGTGGTGCACCTTGAGGTGTAATATACACCGTGGGGTCGAAATTCTCTGGTTGGTCGAGAGAGATGTGACAAGAGCCGAGTGGGCTCTTGTTGTTGTTGGGTTTGCCAACGTTAGGGAGAGGTATCACTTCATCCTCTATCATGTCCTGGATCGTATGTTTTAGACTCCAGCAGTTTTCAGTGGCATGCCCATTTCCTTGATGGAATCTGCAGTAAGTTGTTAGGTTATGATACATATGACAATTCATAAATCATGCGGAAAAACCATAAAGCCAGGAAAGCATATTATTTACACATAATCATTTAGCATAGTTTAGATGCATACACTTTGTTGCGTGCCTTCCCCAGCTGCGCCCGAACCGAACAAGAACAAGTCTGTAGGACTCCAAATGTCGTCCCTCCCTAGATAGTCCACAGCACGTCCGGATCCACCTTAAGCTTGACCAACTAGAATCGCCCTTAAGGTACTTAGAATTTTCGGCTAATGTAGGCAATTATATGACTGAATTTTTGCTCTCAAAAATCACTTTGAATACTTGAATCGTCTTTACAAATAATGACCCTAAGCCCTTATTTATAGTGGTATGGAAAAGGAATTGTAATCCTACTAGGATGTGGATTTGTTAATTAGAACTTTATTAGGACTCTAAATAACAAAGCAAATCTAATAGGATTAGGATTTTAATCTTCGCACGAATCCTAATAGGATTAGGATTTCCCGCACACGCATCGTACAAGCCGTGCACCCGCGCAGGCCTTGCGGCCCACGACAAGCGCACAGCCCATGGGCGGTGCTGCGCGCGCGTGCGCCCTTGGCTGGGCCTGGTCGAGGCGTGCGTTGCTGCGTGCGGCTCGCAGGGCGATGGCCTGGCTTCGTGCTGGGCCTTCGTCTAGCGGGCCTCGTCCGATGCTAATTCGTACGATACGCTTCCGATTAAATTCCCGATTCCGGAATTCATTTCTGATACGAACAACATTTAATATTTCCGATTCCGGAATTAATTTCCGTTTCGAACAAATATTTAATATTTCCGTTTCCGGAATTATTTTCCGATTCCGATAATATTTCCGATTCTGACAATATTTCCGTTTCCGGCAATATTTCCGATTCCGGCAATAATTCCATTTCCGATAATATTTTCCGATACGTACCATGTTTCCGTTTCCGGCAACATCTACGACTTGGATAATATTTATATTTCCGATACGATACATATTTCCGTTTCCGGCAATATCATCGTTTCCGGAGTATTCATTTCTTGCCTGTGACGATCTCAGCTCCCACTGAAACCAAGATCCGTCGATTCCGAATATCCATAGATGGAGTATTTAATGCCATTAAATACTTTATCCGTTTACGTACTATTTGTGTGACCCTACGGGTTCAGTCAAGAGTAAGCTGTGGATTAATACCATTAATTCCACTTGAACTGAAGCGGCCTCTAGCTAGGCATTCAACTCACTTGATCTCACTGAATTATTAACTTGTTAATTAATACTGAACCGCATTTATTAGACTTAACATAGAATGCATACTTGGACCAAGGGCATTATTTCCTTCAGTCTCCCACTTGTCCTTAGGGACAAGTGTGCATTTCCTAATTCCTTTGTCGCTCGATGCTTGCTCTTGAACATAAGGTAAGAGTTGTCATCCTTATTATGTCCAGAGGTGTTCCTCGGTTTCAGAGTTCAACTGATCAAATAAACAGATAATCATAGCCTATGATTCATCCGAGCACGGCCATGCATTTCACAGTTTCTAGCTCTCCGAGTGGCTTTGTACAACTTTTAAGCATCTCATCCCGATTTATGGGAGGACAATCCCAATCTTGCGATCTTGAGATTAGACTTTGTTTGATAGGTGATTACCTGAGCGTTGCCTTTATAGCCTCCTTTTACGGTGCGACGGTTGGTCAACGTCAAAGCAACCAGTTCTCAAACAAGTAATCTCAAATCACTCAGGTATTGAGGATTTAGTGTCTAATAATTTTAATGAAATTTACTTATGACAGATTTTCATCTCTTACAGTAAAGTTTCATAGGTCTTGTCCGATACTAGTCTTCCCAAAGTAAGTATCTATGCAAATGATAATGACATTGCCATGTCCACATAGTTCAAGAAACAGAACTACTAGTCATCTTGCATTCTAATCGTCTAACGTTTTCTATGCGTCCAATTTTATAGAAAACTCCGACTAGGGACCATTTTCAACCTTTGACATTCAAGTTCACTTGATAGACATTTCTTAGTCACAGGACTGGTCCTGACAGTCTATCTTGAATATTTCGTCAAATTGAAGGGGCGCATCATTTAATACTAAACCAAGATTAAATGGAATATGAAAATACATTTCATATATGATAAATGTTCAACCCCAATGTTTTACAACCATGGGCCTTAAACCCATCTTTAAAACAGTTCATGGAATTTCAAAGCTATGTTTGATTTCCAGTGCTACAATGTGAGTGTTGCTTCTCACTTGTTGCATAGGTTTAGTTATCATGCTTTGCCAATCTTAATATCCTTTTCATCGAATGATTTTCGAGATATGATGATAAGATCTTTTGAGTTTGTTTATTATGTGATCTAGTCTTTCTTACTTAAATAGTGGTTCTACGCATTTTGCAATGAAGAACCATCAAGTCAGCAGACATGTGATCCAGCCAAGTTCAGTGAAGAACTTTTTAATGTAAACAACTCAGTTTTATTGCTTCTTAGGCAATAAGTACTTTCACTTCAACTGTATAGCTTGCTAGTGATGCTTTGTTTGGATTTACTTATCCAAGCAGTTCACAGATATGTGGAAGACTTTCCAGCTGTGTCTTTGAACATAGAAATTAATATTTAATTTCCCACGCAACAACTCATGGTCTCCAATCCATGTTGCCATTTTAAAACACGATGCTCTATAGCTCGTCCTTGCCAATGGTTAACTCCAAAGGGATCTTTCTTGATCCTTTACCAGTGTTTATGCGTGTGGCATCAATATTTAGCATATCTTTATTTCCTTGAATCTAGAAGTAATCCTATGTACCTTTTCAAGTACCATAAGTTTTTCTTGATCTCAATCTAATTGGTCTTCACTTAGATCAATAGAGATTGGTATATGTTCGTCATGCCTAAAGTCATACGATACGTTTTTGGCGATCCTCATATTATATCATACATGATAAATTCTTTTGCAGAATAATTCCCAATTGAATTCTATTCATGTAACTTTAGCTCATTCAATTTCAGTAGATACTGAATCCAGCTAAATTCTTTGACATATAATATAGGTGAAGAATCTCATTAGATTCTTTGATGTTAACTTAGTAAATGCTTATACATAGTTCAAACATTCTTTTACTTAGATTTATTCACATGGGTCGAATATCTCCAATGGAGTATTTCGTGTTTGATTTAGTAAATGCCATTACTTAATCCAAAACAATATTATAAGATCTTTGTAAATAGATCTTAGTACCCAGTATGTACTAAGTTTCGCCTTGGTCCATCATTGATGAATAATCTCAAATCTAAGTATTTAGCATTTGAATGTTATTTCACAATAGAGAGATATGTGTGTGATACACATAGGACCAATTAAGTTTTATGTACTCCCACTAAACTTCTTATATATCTATAAGAATCATGTACATTTTTTGAAACTAAAATACTTATTAGCTTCACTAAAATACATTTCTAATTCCCAATTGCTTGCTTAAATCTGTACTTAGATTTCATAAGCTAGCTATTCTTTTCAAGCATTTATTTGGATCCACAAATCCTATGACATACCATGTACATAGTTTCTTCCAACATTTGACTGAGGAAGATGTTTTGTCATCCAATTGTCATATGTACCAATATGCAATCATTGCTTGAATCATTGACTTGAGCATTACGATTATGCATGAGGTTTCAACACAATCCACGCCGTGAATTTGCTTGTAACCTTTAGCAACTAATCTAGCTTTGTGTGTGAACACAATTTCATGTTTGATGGTTTTTATCCTTAAAACAAACTTGCAACCAATAGGTGTGAAACTATTCTTGCAAATCAAAAAAATTTCAATTTTGTCATCAAAACATTGAGTATGTTTTATGGCCTATAACCATTTAAAACATTTGGGTCTATATATGGCCTCTAACCATTTTAGGGAATCTGGGTTTCGTCATAGCTTTCTTACAGGTCACAAACTCATTAATAGTTTGACTGCAAGTTGTAGGTTTCTTTACTATCTAATAGAAGAATTGCATAGCTTCAGTGACCTGAACTCCATGTTTCTTCACTATCTAATAGAAGAATCTCATAGTTTCAGTGACTTGAACTCTATGCCTACTTGGGTATAGAACATCAAACAATAGAATATCAATAGCCACTTGAAAGTCCTTTGAATATTCTGTTCTCCTTGAAGCACTTGTAAAGTCTTCTAAGAGATGTCTATTCTTTAAAAGCCACTTCTAAAGTCCTTAAAGAATACGTGTTCGAATTTTCTAAAGAACTTCGAAAAGCCTCCGGAATTTCCGTCTATGTTTGTTGTTCTCCTCGAAGACTTTCGAGGTCTATTTTCTCCCACTTGTCATTTTGGAAACGAATCTCCAAAAGGACATCATTTCGAGCAAACAAACATTATGTTCTCAAAAATTCGTGGTAGAAACAATACCCTTGTGTCTCATTTGAATAAATCACAATGAAACATATATCTACACTTGGGACCTTAGTTTGTTAAATAACAAACACTAAGCTCCCACTGAGTTTACGAAATCTCTTGATATATTATGAAAAGATATTCTGAAATTACTTTTCAATGGCTTTGACAAATTTGGTTTAGTTTGGTGGTAGTTGAGCATTTTGTTTAGAAATTATAGGAAAAGTCTTTATGATTCATCATTAATCGAATCAAGTACTAATTGACTTCGATTATTCCAACTTAGATATGTCATATCTTATGGAGCTAGATTGTGAAATTACAACACACAATCATTGATGATCATTCTTGACTTAAGTAATCATCAACATGATCTAACCTAGATCTTTATGATTTAATTTCTTGCCAAGTGGAATTTATACTTCTGAATCTTTGAAATAGCCAAACAGATTCAAACTTATATCACATTGAGTAAATAAACCTATATTCACTCAAATCTGTGTGAAATAATAAAGTCATAAAATCGTTCTTTAGCTTTGAACTCTATTGTCTAGGCGTTCTAACAATAGTTCATATTCTTTGTTACTTTCAACAAGTAAGACTATCTTGTCTTAAATTGATCTAGAAATCAACCAACTTTCAAAAGTCCATTAAAATAGAGCTTTTGAATGTTAACTTGTTGATATGGTCTAAGCAACAATGCCAAAGATTAGTGGAACTCAAATCAAGGGGTTGATTTGAATCTAGTAAAGTTTTTATTGTTTAAAGAGTTGTTTGTTTTAATCAAGCATATTGAATCATCCCGTAAATGACCATTTCATTCAAATAAACAAACTAACATTGTTTTTGTTTTTCTTGAATGTGAGTCTTTCTGTTTTTGAAACAGAAATCTAGGTATGCTGATTATGGAACAAAATAGCCATTAAGTTCCAGCCTTTGAAAGGACTTTAAAACAAACTAGATGACCCTACAATTAATGTAGCATTTTCATGCTTCATTTCCCACTTGTAGGCCACAAGTGTATCCTAGCTTCCATTGTTTGAGTTGTTACTGAAGTAAGAACCTCAAGCGGTATATGATACCAAGGAAGTTTGATTGCTAGGTCACTTCTCTTTAAACATTAACTTTTAGGTAGAAACGGAATTATAAATTCCTTTCATTTGTTCCTTTGTTTTCCTATTTCTTGTACCCTTTCTTATAGTCTTAAGAATTGAATTCTTTAGTGTTGACTTTTATACTTTGTTAGACATGTCCAATGTCACCAACAAGGTTCTTTACCATTTTAATTTATGTTGAATATTTTGTTTCAACTAGATGATCTTACCAGAAGCTTCTAATGTTCTCTAAGCATCGATCTATTCGAATGTCTAGGGACTAGACTCATTCGAGAATTAAATGGGAAAAAGATTTTAGGTTGTTAACCATTGGTAAAGCTGAGCGTTTAAACTCAATGCTTTATGATCTCAAAACTACATTGTATTTTGAATTCACAAGCACCAATCGGTTCGCCATTCGACTTTGATACTCGAAAACAACCATAAAAGTCGCTAAAAGAAACATACATTTTAAATTGCTCATTTTCTCTCATTTCCGTGAATCGTTCTTGGATTCACTACCAATCGAGGAAATTTATTGTTACCTTTCTAAAAGGATTTATTGCAGTACAAGATATTTAATTATAAACAATAATTAAAACATTCAGTGAAGCATGCAAAGTCTAAACATTTATCATGAATAATAACTTGAAAATGAAAGCAATCATGCAATTTAAACAAGTCATTAGCATTTTATTCGAATTATGTGTTCCGGCAGGTTTGTATAAAATGATTCCAAGATCCTAAAATCATTGAAGAACTAAGCACAGTTTGTCGACTTAGTCCTAAAACATCTTAGGTAAGCAAAAGCCTTTTGCTAATAGTCTAGAAACTATTCTTGGTTGATAGGTACGTCTAAGAACTTATTAGGTAAACCTATCGATTTTGCCACGACATAAAAGGACTCCTTACTTATATCGTTGAGTTTCACCAAAACTAACATGTACTCACAATTATTTGTGTACCTTGCCCCTTTAGGACCAATAAGTAACACCTCGCTGAGCGAAAACTATTACTAGATTGATGTAAAGGATATCCAAGCAAGTGTATATTTTGGCATGGCACCTTTTAACTCAATTTTTAAGTTTGGAACTTAAGGCTCTTACTATGTTGGTTAGATTTTAAGTGAACTAAAATCCTTAATCATGCAACATAATCAAGCTTTTGATCTCATGCATTTTAAGTCATATTTAAAAGCAATAAATAACTTAAAACATGCATAAGATAAATGTGATCTAGTATGGCCCGACTTCATCTTGAAGCTTTAACTTCAAAGTCCGTCTTGAAAATCTCCGTGGGAGGCACCATTTTCTTCAAATAGGATAAGCTATAATTAAAACTAATTACAACTATTTGATGGTACGCAGACCATATTTGAATTGAAAAACAACTTTGGTACTTTAGACCAATTACATTCAAATTAATGGTACGCAGACCATATTTTCTATCCTATTTGGGCCATACTAGTCACTTCATAACCTGCAAAACAGTACATATACAATATATACCATTCACCCATTCATTATCATGAATGGCCCACATAGCTGGTTAGTAAAACACATTATGCATCACATAAACATTTGCAGCATTAATCAAGGGCACCAATAATCTACAAATTATTCAGTCCTTATTAATTCTAATCAAGTTGTTTTAACCTTAAGGATTTGTAGACCTAATCAAGAGTATATGACTAAAAAGGACTCCCACTTAAACCAATAAATTCATATGCTTTACTAATTTTAAACATAAAAGTGTATTTCTAGTCTAACCGGAAACATACAAATTTAATTAAAATTTAAAGCTCATATAAATTTATAATTGAATCCATAAATTTAATTTAATTTCAGTCGTATTTAAATTAATTCATGATTTTAAGTTTAGTAAAATAATTAGAATAAATAAAATTTATTATAATTACAATATTCAAAATTAAAATCCAAGAAAATAATTTAAATTATTAATTTTAAAAATAATTAAAATTACGTAAACTGAAAATTTCAAATTAAAATTTTAAAACGATCTAATCGCAACGCAACAACCCCACGCAACGCATGCCCATGGGCCACACGCACACAGCCATCGCTGGCCATGTGCGCGCAGCCCATGCGCTGCGTCGCATCGCTGCTGCTCACCATCGCAAGGCATCAATCGAACACGCGAGCTGGTGCTCGCTGCGCGCGCCAGCGCTCGATGCACGCGAGCCATCGCTAGCTGCGCTCGCTTGCCAGCGCTCGATCCATGCGAGCCATCGCTCGCTGCGCGCCTGCCTTTCCCGCACGCGAGCTTGCGCTCATCGCACGAGGCAACAGTATGCGAGCTGGCGCTTGTTGCGCGCTAGCCATCGACGCTGTGCGTAGCGCTCGTGGCACGCGAGCTTGCGCTCACTGCGCGCGAGGCTCCGCATGCTTGCGCGAGGTAGTGCGCGTTGTGGCGCAACACGCTTGCTGCCCACACGCGACTGCTCGTGCCTTGCTCTCGCCCCTGCCCACACGCCCATGGCTCACAGCCCACGACACAAGGCAGGGCTGCTGCCTTGTGCTCGTGCACCATGCCCTTGCTCGCTGCATTCGTACCGCATGGGCGACGAGCTCCCTTGCTCGTCGTCGCATGCCCGCACTATACAACACCCCTTAAGGGTAACACGTAGCGTCCATCGCTTTGTGCGTGCAAGTTATATGAGCGAGTCGCATAAAAATTAAAAATTTATATTCAAAATTAATGACAAATTAATAAATAATATTAATTTCATAATTTTAGGGCGAAAAAATCGAAAATTTATTATTTAATTGATTTCCGATTAACATGGATTCAAGTCTAGGTCATAAAAATTTAAAATTTAACATAAATTTACAATTTTTATGGTGGTTTTTAATCATAGGTATCTAATTAAATTATAACTAATTATGAAAATCAAATTAATTCTAAATTATTCCAATTTTCAACAAATTAATCATAATTACAAATTAGATTGCATAATTAACAAGGCTAGGCATTCAAACTTGTTAAACATATACAGTAGGTCAATCAAAAATTCAAGATTTATCAACAAGAATCGCAAATATTTAATTTAACATCTTAAATTTACGAAATTTTGCATTCGAAAAACTAAAACCTCCGAAAAGCCATAGTTAGGCTTCGAATTTGAGAATTCTGGGTTCGGCCAAAAACTACTATTTTTGTCAAAATTTTAGAATGCCTTTTACATGCGGAATTGACACAAAAATCACTCGATTTGGATGAGTAACAAAGACACTGCCGAAAAACTCCGTACGTATAATTAAATAAACGCAATTTGCAATTAATTAACAATTACGAAAATTAATCACCCCTTTTAATTCTTGCAAATTTGTAATATTTAACCATGTTCATGCAATTTAGATTATGAAAATAATAAGAGGCTCGTGAAACCACTGTTAGGTTATGATACATATGACAATTCATAAATCATGCGGAAAAACCATAAAGCCAGGAAAGCATATTATTTACACATAATCATTTAGCATAGTTTAGATGCATACACTTTGTTGCGTGCCTTCCCTAGCTGCGCCCGAACCGAACAAGAACAAGTCTTTAGGACTCCAAATGTCATCCCTCCGTAGATAGTCCACAGCACGTCCGGATCCGCTTTAAGCTTGACCAAATAGAATCGCCCTTAAGGTACTTAGAATTTTCGGCTAATGTAGGCAATTATATGACTGAATTTTTGCTCTCAAAAATCACTTTGAATACTTGAATCGTCTTTACAAATAATGACCCTAGGCCCTTATTTATAGAGGTATAGAAAAGGAATTGTAATCCTACTAGGATGTGGATTTGTAATTAGAACTTTATTAGGACTCTAAGTAACAAAGCAAATCTAATAGGATTAGGATTTTAATCTTCGCACGAATCCTAATAGGATTAGGATTTCCCGCACACGCATCGTACAAGCTGTGCACCCGCGCAGGCCTTGCGGCCCACGACAAGCGCACAGCCCATGTGCGGTGCTGCGCGCGCGCGCCCTTGGCTGGGCCTGGCCTTGCGCTGGGCCTGGTCGAGGCGTGCGTTGCTGCGTGCAGCTCGCTGGGCGATGGCCTGGTTTCGTGTTGGGCCTTCGTCTAGCGGGCCTCGTCCGATGCTAATTCGTACGATACGCTTCCGATTAAATTCCCGATTCCGGAATTCATTTCCGATACGAACAACATTTAATATTTCCGATTCCGGAATTAATTTCCGTTTCGAACAAATATTTAATATTTCCGTTTCCGGAATTATTTTCCGATTCCGATAATATTTCCGATTCTGACAATATTTCCGTTTCCGGCAATATTTCCGATTCTGGCAATATTTCCATTTCCGATAATATTTTCCGATACGTACCATGTTTCCGTTTCCGGCAACATCTACGACTTGGATAATATTTATATTTCAGATACGATCCATATTTCTGTTTCCGGCAATGTCATTGTTTCCGGAGTATTCATTTCTTGCCTGTGACGATCTCAACTCCCACTGAAACCAAGATCCGTCGATTCCGAATATCCATAGATGGAGTATTTAATGCCATTAAATACTAGATCCGTTTACGTACTATTTGTGTGACCCTACGGGTTCAGTCAAGAGTAAGCTGTGGATTAATACCATTAATTCCACTTGAACTGAAGCGGCCTCTAGCTAGGCATTCAGCTCACTTGATCTCACTGAATTATTAACTTGTTAATTAATACTGAACCGCATTTATTAGACTTAACATAGAATGCATACTTGGACCAAGGGAATTATTTCCTTCATAAGTACCTTCGACCCAATATTTGCTTTTGACAGGAGGGTCACGGGTGGGGCCTATAGGTCTCAACTTTCCTTGATTGGTTAGTCTTTCAAAGGCTTGTACCAAAGTTGACCCGAGTGGGGCAAACATTCGGTCTCGGACCCATCTTACAGGGTTTCTTCAGGCGGGAGTCTCTTCTACAGCATGGACTTCTTGGGCTTGGGATGTGTTACCCCGATTATAGGTGTTGGTCTTATATGTGGTTTTGCTCTGTATGGTTTTGGCGAGGTCGTCCTCGATCTTTATTCCCACATCATAAACTCTTTTGAAAGTGTCAAGTCCCAGGTGCCTAAGGTGTTGTCTGTAAGCCAGGTCCAGGTTGTCAATGAATTTTTGGACCAATTCTGTTTCGGGAGGCCTATTGATTAGTTGGGCCGCCTGGTCCCTCCATCTAGCAAATTAGGTTGTGAAACCCTCATTTTTCTTTTGGAAGAGAACTTCCAGCTCGCGCATGGTGACTTGGAAATACATGTTCGACGAGTATTGCTTGATGAAGACATTGACAAAGTCTTCCCAAGTGGGGAAGAGCTTGGGGTCCTGGTGATAGTACCATTTGAGCGACACAGGTTCCAAGGACAAAGGAAAGGCAGGTAAGTACATGGACTTGTCCACGCCTTTCAAGTTCATGGTATTCACAAAGCTCACTAGATGATCACGGGGGTTGTCCGTGGCCTTGAACTTTGGTAAGTGAGATGAACTGAACTTTTCTGGTAATTTTCCAGGAAAAAGTTCAGGCTCGAGGGAGAAGTATTTGCTCCCCATGGTTTGCTGTAGGACCATTTTTTCATTCTTCTTCTCGTTATCGAGGTCACTTTTGGCTTGCGCAGCCGCTAAAGCTTCATTTTCCATTTTCAGTTGGCCCATAAGTTGGGTCATTTGGACCATCTGGTCTCGCAAATCTTCGATGGACATGTTTAAAGGTGCGAATCGAGGTTGGGGAAGCGGAGATCCTTGAAACGAGGGACGACGGACGGAGCTTGGAGTTACTAAACCTGGTGTTGGCGATGTATCTTCGAGACGCACTAACTGTTGATTCCCTGATTGGCACCAAGTGGCAGGACTAGTCCTAGGCATAAGATAAGCTAAAGTTTAGGTTCCCAAAGTTTCAAGCATTACTTAGTCTAGACTTCGACTCTCTAAATTGGTTTTTCGGTCTTTCTTCTGTCGGTACACTTTTGGTTTTTTTTATTTTGGTCATTCTTTGGATTTTCGAAACACTTGCCCGTGTGACATTCATAGTTGTTAGCATGTTCGGTTTTGGTGCCGAGCATTGCCGTCGTAGGAGGCCCAACAATGACACAAAGAGTTATTAATTTTTCACGAGTCGCTTTTTGAAATCGAGTGCTTTTCTTACGCTCTTGTAGCAATTCTTTTGATGAACATTTTTTTTGCGCTACGTATTTTCCTTTCGCTCGGGCACAGAGGCTGCTGCGCCTGACCAGAAGGCCAAGCAGCAACTTCAGCGCCCAGCGAGGGGCGTGAGAAATTCTGGCGCCCAGCCAGGGGCGTTGAAAATGCGTCCCTGGCTGGTTCTCGTTTTCTGTCTTCTGTTTATGCGACTTCGACTTGCGTGCTTGCCTAATAACGTCCTTTACGCGTAGCAGCGTTTGTGGGATTCGTTACAGGCCATCCCGAGCGTCGCTTATTTTTGTGGCGATCATTCGGGTTTGCGGAACACGTGTTTCGGTATAACTCTTTGGCAAATTAGTCTATGAATGTTTGGGCAGTTTTTAAGGTCGTTGGTTTTCTAGGATAGTTTGTCACACACAATCACATATTTCGCTACACATAACTACATTACAAACATGGATTTGAAAATTAAATATGCCACGTAGTTTATGATAGGCTTCTATAGGTAGTATTTGCGCCTGGCTTGGTACCGCTTCTATCGTAGATCCAACACATGCCCCAGTCGAGGTAGTGTCTTCAACAGACGAATTTCGCCCAAGAGGCCAACCCGCAAGTGCAAGCCAAGGGGGCATGCAGGAGAGAGGGACCTAATGAGCGAGCGATTGGGTTCGGGATAGGTGTACTACCTACACAAGTACCGAGTGGGAAACATGTGCGGCGTATGCACCCCCCTATTGGCGAAAAAAGGTATCCTTAGTCCCAACTCCCGAGGGAGCCGAGATTCGTTATGATGTTCTGCCCGTTCACATTAATATGCTGATTTTCAGGTCGTCCCAACTTGATGGGGAAATAAACGCGGGGTAGGATCGTTTCACCCTTCGACTATTTTGATTACCTACAAGCACGAGTATTTCCTTCACTATCCCCAGTGGAGTCGCCACTGTGAGGGGGTCGAAAAAGCGCGAGGCTAATGCGTGACCTTGTCCCTCGTGGGTGTGACGATTCTTTTTATTCAATCAAGTGTAATTGGATTTCCTGTGAGTATACACCCAATTGACTAGTAATATAGGAGTCGCCATTCAGTTTTTAACGACAATGAGAAAAACTGACAAAACCCGGTTATCGTGACATAAAGGGAGTGCAATTATGTTTGACCACGACGGCCGTAGGTTCCCTTGTGATCCCTGGTGTGGGGATCTCTCAATATACACCCGCAAGGTAGAGATTGAGGGTTCGGGGGACTGTAACTACCGAGAGGAGTACTTCGCTCGTCGATAACTCCAGAGGCAGGATATCCTTACTAGCTCAGCATAAATAATTGTAGGGACATGCGTTAACTATTAAACTA